>NW_027476160.1:395000-400000 GCF_051020955.1 Megalopta genalis
AACGATCACACATCCCGCCCCGCGCCCTAGCGTACAATAGTATCGCCAAGACTCGCACCGTCCAGTGTAAAGAGCTGGAACGGGCTTAAATTATTTCTGCTAGGCAGTTAGCTATGTCAATAGCTGAAATAAATTTTAATTAGGTCAATAATTAAAATTTCTAGGCCAAAGCCACGTCAAAGGCGGTTAAATACGCGGCTAAAAAGTCATCGGCCGAAGCCACGTCGTGCGGTTAAATACGCGACGGTTAAATACGCGGCTCAAAACATAACGATCACACAATGTGATCGTAGTCAATGAACAAATTCGCGATTTCAATCGACGATCGGAGGGCGATCAACGACACCGTCAAGATCTCACCCCTAGTGAACCCTAGGGCTTTGAGATGTCGAACCGTCGCTGCCGGCAAGGCACCCCTGCAGCCAACTACTATTGGAATTACTTCCGCTGCCTGACAGTTTAATTTTAATTTTATAAGCTCCGCCGTGTCTTTATACTTGTCCACTTTATCTTTCCCAGCTTTTCTTAGGTTATCTTTGTCTTCGTAGCGGACTGTTACGTCCACTACGTATAGCCGTTCTTGGTTTTTAATGACCAAATCGGGCTTTTTAAGTTCTCCAACTACATTTATGGTTGGTTCGAGAAATACGGCGGAGCTTTTGGATGCCTTGTCCGCGATCAATTCGACAATCTCATTGTGTCTTCGTATTCTTGCTGCCTTTGTATGAATACAGTTTCCTAATATATGCCCTAGGGTTTCTATCTGGGCCTTACACCTCCGACATTTCGGGTCAATATCTTTTCTAGCTCTAGCGAGGGCGACCCTAGTGCCAAAGGTGTTTGTTCTGAATTTTAATGCATCCAGATATCGGGATGGTCTTAACAGTGTTGGTTGATAGAGCCAGGCATTTCCAATTGGATCATTGTTAAAGTCTCCAACACCCTGGCCCTGGGAGACGAGCTGCTCCCATCTTAGCCTGTGGCTTTGTTTGAGTCTGCAGCGCGCTTCCTCCACCTCCTCCATCGTCGCCGGCCAACGTAGACCAATCGATTTGGCATATTTTATTACTGTAGCCTCTTCATGCAGGTATGCTTCTTGTACTGCCGCATCCTGACTATTGTTCATGTGGAGGCTATTTTTAATTTTTGCTATCTTGACAATATCGGCAATTTTTTGTAGTCCGATACCGCCGTTTCGCTTTTCAGTATATATTATCCCATCCGTAGTAGACGGATGGAGATGTAAGATAGCTTTAATTATTTGCTTAATTTCATGGTCCAACGCTTCCAGCGTTTTGAGGGGAGGTGGATTAGCTACTAATTTATGTATATATTTTGGTAGTAAGTGGGTTCTTATTAGATTGACTTTTTGATGGGGTTTAAGCCCCATCATTTTTATTTGGTTTGCCGCACTTACTACCTCTTTTATATTGGCGCGCTGCAGTCCTCGCCATGGGTTTATTTTAATACCCAAGTATTCAATGACGTCCTCGGGCTCTGAATATGGTATATAATCGTCATCTATTTTGAGCCCGGGATCGATCATGTGCCACGTTTTATTTTTATGGACGACCTGGAAAGCTATGCATTTGGTTGCCTGTACCTTCATTGCTAATCCGTTCAGGTACTTGTGAAGCATTTTAATTTGCTTTTCAGCTTCTTTCTTGTTTTTGGCAATTAAAACCATGTCGTCCGCGAAGGCCAAGATGGAAACGTTCTCGTCTCCTATTTTAACGCCCTCCGTCGCCTCGTCAGTGGTCCTTATAATAGGGTCCATTATTACATTAAACAAAAGGGGCGATAGGGGATCGCCCTGCTTGACCCCTCTCTTTAGAACCACACTCACTTTGTCCTCTAATGTTTTAATTTCAGTCCGGCAGTCGTCATACATTCCCCTAACAAATTTTCTGACGACTACCGGTATGCCCTTTCTTTTTAAGCCATCATCTATGGCTGAATGGGGGACAGTATCAAAGGCTTTGGCGACGTCCACGACCGTCACCACACCACCTGATTTCTCTTTCATTTCTCTTAGTGCCCTGGCCAAGATCGAGATATTGTACTTACACCCATCTTCTTGGGTGAAGCCCTTCTGCCTAATGCTGTTCTCTATTTTGGACTTAATTCTTTTCTCTAGTAAACTAGAGAAGATCCTACCCAACAGTGATCCAATCGTAATAGGACGCCAGTTTTGTACATTAGCTGCGTCTTTTCCTGGCTTTGGTATTAATGTTGTCCTATTACGTCGCCACCGTGCTGGGTAGGTCTCGAACAGCATTAGAAGGTTATAGAATTTGGCCAGGACATGCAAGATTCCCGCCTTTTTCAGGCTGGCTTTGGTGACACCGTCGGGGCCCGCCGCCGTATCGCCTTTGATTCTCCTCATCTTCATGACTATTTCATTAGTCGAGATGGGAGTCCATATTTCATTTAAAGGAGAGAGCGTACTCGGTCCCCCATCGAGTTTTGGTAGACCTGTAGTGGGTCCCTCTTTACCCCACAGGTCACCATAGAGCCTTTCTATGCTTGCTCTATCAGGAAGCTCCACCTGCTTCCTCTTTTCAAGCCTCTCTCCCGCGACCGCCATATCTATTAATTTTTTGGGGCATTTATTGTAAAGTTCTTGGAATCGAGCGAATCTAAATTTATTGTATCGGGTGCGGTCGCTTTCTTTATTTGCCCGTACAGTGTTTTTCCTATTCTTTGAGCTGTTGGTATTTTCTTTTTCTAGCTCCATTTTATCCAATAATTTCTCTAAAATTCGCTCGATCTCTAGTGAGTGTGGTTCCTCCGATCCGGCCAGCATCGCGATTGACTCCTCTATGCCCCTTAGTTCGTGGTCATCACCCAGCGGATTCTCAAGGATTGCCCACCTGAAGCCCTCCTTCCAATCACTTTCATCCTGAGCATCCAGGGGGTCCTCTACTGCGTCTAAAAAGTCCGATCCGCTGGATGATGAGTCGGAGTCTGGCTCCTCTTCCACACTCTCAAACCTTCGAGTGGACAGGAGCCTCCTTTTGTCGCTTATTTGCTTGAGAGTTTTGGTTGTGAGGAACTGGCGGATTTTTGCATTAGGTTGTTTTTCATGTTTATATTGCTCATTCAAGCGAATGAGCAATTGTGTTTCCTCTTCAGACCAGACCGAGGCTCTAGTGACCGGTCTAGAAGAGGGTCCGCTTGCTAGTATCAACCTCTTTAGGTTCCTCACAGCCGGGTGCCGGATTCTCTCATGCTGCGACAGTCCCTTTTGGGTTTTAAAGACGCTCCCACAGGTCGAACAACTGAATCCCGTCACTATTTCTGTTTCCACCCTGCCTTTGCATTTGGGGATGTGGCACCTGCAGCTATGAATCTTTGGAAAGGCTTTACCACATCCCCTGCATCTCCAACCCACTTTCAGGTCAGGGTGGTGTTCATTCGCATGTTTGATCCAGTCGTTCTCCCCCAGGAAGCGTCTATCATTGCCAGTACATGCCTGGCAGCGTATCTGTCCACTCGATGGTAGATCCAATAGATAATCAAATTCATGTCCATTAGGATTGCTAGGGTCGTCAACAATGGCCCTCCTGTTCATAGCGGACGAGTCCGCCGCAGAGGCCCCAGGGCCGGGGACCTCTACGTCCGAGGCTTCTTCATCTTCATTATTGAACATGTTATATGTTTGTGATACCGTTCTTATTTTGTCCAATTGTATCTAATCATATCCAAATGCATAGCCTAGTTGTCATATCCAATCCAAGAGCAGAGAAGCCCCTGCCTTGTCTAGCTCTAACTTCAACCACACCGTTTTAAACTTCGATATCTTAAGGAGCACCAAGTACTCAGCTCTAAAATTTAGTCTATCCATTTATTTATTTAATTTATTTGGGCACTTCGTACCACGACTCCAGTCAATGCAAGGGCCTCTCTGCCCTAGCTCTGGGAGGTGAGGTCGCTAACCCTCAAACAACCGCTGATGCTTAGATCCTCTTCGGCCTCGCCGAATGATGACGTTGGTCTGAGAACCTTCCATCACCACCCGACAAGGCTTTCGATTCACCTTACACGCGATTGCCCCAATCCATCACAGAGGCAGCATTAGTTTCCCCCAGACGGGGTACTCGTGGCGGGAACCACGAAGAGGTTGCTGCTTGCTAACTATGACACTCTACCGGCAATAGCCGTATGTTTTGCCGGCACTCGGTAGAGCTCGCACCTTACGCGGTCGCCAACTGGTCGCCCCGCTTAAGAGAGTCATAGTTACTCCCGCCGTTTACCCGCGCTTTTTTGAATTTCTTCACGTTGACATTCAGAGCACTGGGCAGAAATCACATTGCGTCAACACCCGTGGGGGCCATCGCAATGCTTTGTTTTAATTAGACAGTCGGATTCCCCTAGTCCGTGCCAGTTCTGAGCTGAGCGTTGAATGGCGGCCGAAGAGGACGACCGCACCGATGGGAAACGCCACGGAAGCCTCGCAGCAAGGAAGATCCGCGGGAGGCCAAGGCACGGGACCGAGCTCGGATCCCAGCCACGAGAGCCGTTCACCTCGCCCAGGCCCGGCACGTCAGCCAGACCCGCTTCCCGACCAAGCCCGACACGCCCCGCTCCTCAGAGCCAATCCTTATCCCGAAGTTACGGATCCAATTTGCCGACTTCCCTTACCTACATTAATCTATCGACTAGAGGCTCTTTACCTTGGAGACCTGCTGCGGATATGGGTACGAACCGGCGCGACACCTCCACGTGGCCCTCTCCTGGATTTTCAAGGTCCGAGGGGATGATCCGGACACCGCCGCAACTGCGGTGCTCTTCGCGTTCCAAACCCTATCTCCCTGCTAGAGGTTTCCAGGGAACTCGAACGCTTATACAGAAAAGAAAACTCTCCCCGGATCTCCCGACGGCGTCTCCAGGTCATTTTGGGTTACCCCGACGAACACTCTTACGAGGGCCCGAATGGTATGCGGTTCCGCTGCCGGGTTCCGGAATAGAAACCGGATTCCCTTTCGCCCAATGGGTGT
>NW_027476160.1:402500-435000 GCF_051020955.1 Megalopta genalis
ATAGCCACACCAATAGAAGAGTTTTAGGACGGTAACCCGGGTGGGGTGTTCTTTACTCAGAATATGTGCAACATCGGATCTATATAGCCATCGATACAATTCGTACACAAATGTGTCGTACGAAGAGAGAGACTTTTTTTCCTCTGGCAACATAACGGTAAGAGACATCCTTCCACACTCATAGGTTCCACTCCCTGGGGCTATGATATATATATACATATAAATTCAAATTCGAAGCAACGGTCACAATTCTACTCTATATTTTTGCGGGTTATGTGTTCTTTCGTTCAATTTCTTTCATGCGTTCGTTCGATCTCTGTACACAGTCTTCACATAGGACAGACTCGTGTAGTACGCTTTCGTGGGTTAAACCCATCTCGTTTCATTTCAGGCGACGTCGGGAGCGCGTTGAAAATGTACCAGTGAAATCTCGATAGTTCTACGAATACGAATCGTCCCGAAAAAGATTTTGTCACCGCTTCGAAGCGGTGTTTCAGACGGGCGGACGTATATAAAACATATACGACACACGACACCGCCTTCCACACTCACGCTAGTTCGAACACGATTTCCATCTCTCTCGAAGACTGTTAGACGTACGTAAAATTTCTCAATATTCATAGGACCGCGACAAACGCCGACGAAGCGCCCACCATTCGCTCGTACGTATATAGGCAACAAGTGCCATCAACGCAAGCAGTTTATAAGTACGTAAACGACCCTCAGCCAGGCGTGGTCCAGGAATTGTATCCGTGGACCGCAATGTGCGTTCGAAATGTCGATGTTCATGTGTCCTGCAGTTCACACGTTGACGCGCAATTAGCTGCGTTCTTCATCGACCCACGAGCCAAGTGATCCACCGTTCAGGGTAATTTTTCCCTTTTATTCTCTCATATATATATAATGTGTATTTGCTATCCACCACATTTTTGTGTTATATTTCGGAACAAGCCGATACCCGAAGAGCTCCAACCAGCGCGCGAAGGAGATTCGGGAGTCGTCGTACAACGACATAATTGTCCCTTAAAGAACGAGATATTTCCGTCGAAACCATATATATATGTACGAGCAAATCCAAAACCACTGTTTTCTTGCAAGTTCGACGGTCGGAGCGAATAGAACATTGAAAAGCCTTCTATCGAAGAAACACAGAGAGTATATCACCTCCAAAAACGACGGGGATATGGATATTCAAACTGGACAATTATCAACCCGATACTGGATTCGAAAAGTTTCTCTCTCCTTTCGTCGTTATTTACACCGGACGGACTCACGGCCGGCTCTAGCTGGGTGTCATATATATATACGTCCCACGCTCATGCTGCCACTAGCGCGCAACAGAGTAGGGTGTCAATGACAACGACACAGCATTGAAACGAGCTACACAAGCCGGTCTCTCTTGATACCAATGTAAACGAGCATTAAGTTATCTTCAGACTGCCCGATATTTTCGTCCTTTGGACTTTCCCAACGATTCCTTTTTTTCTTTTTTTTTTTTACACCACAGCGAAGACTTGAGGAAGCGTGATTAGCACGCTCGCATCCCTCCCTGTCCTACTACAACTGTGTGTGTGTGTGTGTAAAGAAAGAAAAAAGAATACATTGGCTTTCTCTCTATCGAGAAGATGGCCTACGCAACGCAGATCAAAGGCCTAATACGTGTAATATAATACGCGTCTGGCCGTGTATAAATCACGCACGAATGATCTGGTCGGGCCCAACTCTTCTCGTACGCTTATTTTTCCGTGTTGAGGCACTATCATAAAATCACACAAACCCCAACACGTGTGTGTCTTGGAAGGAAGATGGCCTACGCAACGCAGATCAAAGGCCTAATACGTGTAGTACACACGTCTGCCGTGTAAATCACGCACGAATGATCTGGTCGGGCCCAACTCTTCTCCACCACACCACATCCCAACTTTGTACATTTTTATATATTTTTGTGCGTTGGGGCACCTTCATAATCACAAACCCCAACAACACATATATCTCTCTCTCTTTGAAAGATTTGTTGTGGCCTACGCAACGCAGATCAAAGGCCTAATACGTGTAGTACACACGTCTGGCCGTGTAAATCACGCACGAATGATCTGGCGGGCTCAACAATATCTTTTTTTTTTATATGAATTCTTATCCACAAACTAATCGAATTCATTTTCTCTCCTCCTCTCCTCTCTCTTTGAGATATATTGGAACATTGTAATGATCCTTCCGCAGGTTCACCTACGGAAACCTTGTTACGACTTTTACTTCCTCTAAATAATCAAGTTTGGTCATCTTCCCGGCATCATCGGCAATGCCGAAACATTGCCGCGCACCAGTCCGAAGACCTCACTAAATCATTCAATCGGTAGTAGCGACGGGCGGTGTGTACAAAGGGCAGGGACGTAATCAACGCGAGCTTATGACTCGCGCTTACTGGGAATTCCTCGTTCATGGGGAATAATTGCAAGCCCCAATCCCTAGCACGAAGGAGGTTCAGCGGGTTACCCGGGCCTTTCGGCCAGGGAACACACGCTGATTCCTTCAGTGTAGCGCGCGTGCGGCCCAGAACATCTAAGGGCATCACAGACCTGTTATTGCTCAATCTCGTGCGGCTAGAAGCCGCCTGTCCCTCTAAGAAGATTTGTTTGTACGTTGGTAGTAAAAACCCCACCGGCAGAAGCCGAGAGCCTTCGAGATACCATAATTACGTCTATTTAGCAGGCTAGAGTCTCGTTCGTTATCGGAATTAACCAGACAAATCGCTCCACCAACTAAGAACGGCCATGCACCACCACCCACCGAATCAAGAAAGAGCTATCAATCTGTCAATCCTTCCGGTGTCCGGGCCTGGTGAGGTTTCCCGTGTTGAGTCAAATTAAGCCGCAGGCTCCACTCCTGGTGGTGCCCTTCCGTCAATTCCTTTAAGTTTCAGCTTTGCAACCATACTTCCCCCGGAACCCAAAAGCTTTGGTTTCCCGGAAGCTGCCCGCCGAGTCATCGTAGGAACTTCGGCGGATCGCTAGCTGGCATCGTTTATGGTTAGAACTAGGGCGGTATCTGATCGCCTTCGAACCTCTAACTTTCGTTCTTGATTAATGAAAACATTTTTGGCAAATGCTTTCGCTTCTGTCCGTCTTGCGACGATCCAAGAATTTCACCTCTAACGTCGCAATACGAATGCCCCCATCTGTCCCTATTAATCATTACCTCGGGGTTCCGAAAACCAACAAAATAGAACCGAGGTCCTATTCCATTATTCCATGCACACAGTATTCAGGCGAAGGTAGCCTGCTTTGAGCACTCTAATTTGTTCAAAGTAAACGTACCGGCCCACCTCGACACTCAGTGAAGAGCACCGCGATGGGATATTAGTTGGACCGCCCCGTGAAGAGCAAAGCCCACCGGTAGGACGTACCACATAATGCCAGTTAAACACCGCGAGCGATGAACCGACACTGTGACACACAGATTCAACTACGAGCTTTTTAACCGCAACAACTTTAATATACGCTATTGGAGCTGGAATTACCGCGGCTGCTGGCACCAGACTTGCCCTCCAATGGATCCTCGTTAAAGGATTTAAAGTGTACTCATTCCGATTACGGGGCCTCGGATGAGTCCCGTATCGTTATTTTTCGTCACTACCTCCCCGTGCCGGGAGTGGGTAATTTGCGCGCCTGCTGCCTTCCTTGGATGTGGTAGCCGTTTCTCAGGCTCCCTCTCCGGAATCGAACCCTGATTCCCCGTTACCCGTTACAACCATGGTAGGCGCAGAACCTACCATCGACAGTTGATAAGGCAGACATTTGAAAGATGCGTCGCCGGTGCTATAAGACCATGCGATCAGCACAAAGTTATTCAGAGTCACCAAAGCAAACGATGGACGAGTGTAAACACCCGCCACCGATTGGTTTTGATCTAATAAAAGCGTTCCTACCATCTCTGGTCGGAACTCTGTTTTGCATGTATTAGCTCTAGAATTACCACAGTTATCCAAGTAAATTTTAGTACGATCTAAGAAACCATAACTGATTTAATGAGCCATTCGCGGTTTCACCTTAATACGGCATGTACTGAGACATGCATGGCTTAATCTTTGAGACAAGCATATGACTACTGGCAGGATCAACCAGGGAACTATACAATATGTATATATAAAATGGACAAAATTTAAATCCTTTTCCATCGTCGCCTGTTTCATATATATATGTCAGGTCGACACACCATTTTTCTCTTTCAAATATGTACAAGTTTTGCCACATTCCGCGCTTGTAACATATCTTCTTTAACGCTCAATTTCTTTCATTTTTCTACCATACAGATATTTTACCGTACGCCCAAAAACGTACGTATTATATTTTTGTTCTATCATAAAATCACATTTTTCTACGTACGCCAGCTTCGTACGTTTCTATCTTTGCCTTCATAAAATCACAAGATAATTTTATCTTCAAGAGTCTCGCTATTAACATCTTGTAAGATAAATGTACGTCCCAGCTAAAACGTACAAATACTTCAAGTTAAGTAATAATATATCATCGCTATTGACAAATTTTTAAGATCCAAGACACAGTTCTCTCTATATGTTTTAATATTTTTTATGTACTCAAATATATTCAAAGGAAAAAGTACATGGGTGATGCCATAGTCGTGGAAGCGCGTACGCTCACGCTGATCTTCTGACCGCCGGAAGCACGAAACCTCTGATCTGGGCAAAATCGGCAAGCCGAGGAAGAACGGACAGGACACATGCTGGACTGGCGAGAAAGCGTGTTCTTCCGCTCGCGCTAGGCATTTCGATTTCTGACACCTCTTGATTTAAAAAATCAGTTTTTTGATAGTTTTCTCTCTCCACTGGGCTATTTCATTTTAGCCACAGTTTTCAATTGGTACGATTTGCTTCCAAATCTTACAGATGCATTTTAAAAAATTTTTCCATCGCTCGGACAGAAGAGTCGATTGCTCAGTGAGTACGAGTATACATACAAAGTGCATACGGGTAACCAACCCCGTAGGGCTTGCCACATATGGGCCATTCGGTCAAAGACACCGACCCGTGGCCACGCTGTGTGGAGAAAAGTCCGTAACGTAAACGGCACGAAACAGTCAGGACCGAAGCCCCGAAGGAGCTCTGAGACAGCTTCTCGACCGAGATCGTAGAATTGGCCCAAAACCCGCTCTGCTCCGTCCGCCTCGCACGGACCGTGTATCTCTTATAGATACCGAACGGCCGGCAAGGACGCCGGCGCCGCCGGCCGAATAGCACGCGCGCTTATGAGTGTAAACCGCTGCGGCAACAGACCGCCCGGCCGTGCTGTTGTAACATAGCGCGTGAACGAACGAAAAAAATTTTTATAGTAAACATTAAAATAAATTACACTACCGTAAACTAGACAAAAAATTACACATTTTTTCCCAATATGAAAATTTTCACAAACTTTTTAAAGTCCCATCGCATCGAGTAAACTTTTTTAATAACGCGTCCGCACGATTCTAAATGCTTAATCCATATGTGAAATCGTTCACTGATCACGAATATCGCATTTAAAAAAATTACAAAAATTTATTTTTCAAAATAATCAAAAAAAACCGAAAAATCACAAGAGTAAAGTACCATTATTTTAAACAACATGTCGTTCTAAATGCTTAATCCCTATGTAAAAAAGTTATTTAAGCAAGAATATGTAATCGAAAAAAATTAGAAAAATTTATTTTAGCCGTAAATCGAAAATAATGGGGACACCGGAGCTGTTCGAAGCGCCGAGACGCGCCGCGTACGGCCGAATATTTTCTAAGTCCCAACGTACCGATCAAGAGTAAAGTACCATTTTCCTACATTAGATTTCGTTCTAAATGCTTAATCCCTATGTAAAAACGTTAGTTAAGCAAGAATATCGTATTTTTAAAAAAATCTAATGATAGGATTTTCCAGAAAATTGAAAAAACCGAAAAATGTCAAGAGTAAAGTGCCATTTTCTGACATTAGATTTCGTTCTAAATGCTTAATCCCTATGTAGAAACGTTAGTTAAGCAAGAATATCGTATTTTTAAAAAAATCTAATGATAGGATTTTTCAGAAAATTGAAAAAACCGTAAAATGTCAAGAGTAAAGTGCCATTATTTTAAACAATGTATCGTTCTAAATGCTTAATCCCTATGTAAAAAAGTTATTTAAGCAAGAATATGTTATTGAAAAAAATTAGAAAAATTTATTTTAGCCGTAAATCGAAAATAATGGGGACACCGGAGCTGTTCGAAGCGCCGAGACGCGCCGCGTACGGCCGAATATTTTCTAAGTCCCAACGTACCGATCAAGAGTAAAGTACCATTTTCCTACATTAGATTTCGTTCTAAATGCTTAATCCCTATGTAAAAACGTTAGTTAAGCAAGAATATCGTATTTTTAAAAAAATCTAATGATAGGATTTTCCAGAAAATTGAAAAAACCGAAAAATGTCAAGAGTAAAGTGCCATTTTCTGACATTAGATTTCGTTCTAAATGCTTAATCCCTATGTAGAAACGTTAGTTAAGCAAGAATATCGTATTTTTAAAAAAATCTAATGATAGGATTTTTCAGAAAATTGAAAAAACCGTAAAATGTCAAGAGTAAAGTGCCATTATTTTAAACAATGTATCGTTCTAAATGCTTAATCCCTATGTAAAAAAGTTATTTAAGCAAGAATATGTTATTGAAAAAAATTAGAAAAATTTATTTTAGCCGTAAATCGAAAATAATGGGGACACCGGAGCTGTTCGAAGCGCCGAGACGCGCCGCGTACGGCCGAATATTTTCTAAGTCCCAACGTACCGATCAAGAGTAAAGTACCATTTTCCTACATTGGATTTCGTTCTAAATGCTTAATCCCTATGTAAAAACGTTAGTTAAGCAAGAATATCGTATTTTTAAAAAAATCTAATGATAGGATTTTCCAGAAAATTGAAAAAACCGAAAAATGTCAAGAGTAAAGTGCCATTTTCTGACATTAGATTTCGTTCTAAATGCTTAATCCCTATGTAGAAACGTTAGTTAAGCAAGAATATCGTATTTTTAAAAAAATCTAATGGTAGGATTTTTCAGAAAATTGAAAAAACCGTAAAATGTCAAGAGTAAAGTGCCCTTATTTTAAACATTATATCGTTCTAAATGCTTAATCCCTATGTAAAAAAGTTATCTAAGCAAGAATATGTTATTGAATAAAATGAGAAAAATTTATTTTAGCCGTAAATCGAAAATAATGGGTCGAGCGAATCGGTCGATTGCGCCGAGACGCGCTATGATGCAACAGACGAGCGATTGGAACGCCCGAATATTTTCAAAGTCCCAACGTACCGATCAAGAGTAAAGTACCATTTTCCTACATTAGATTTCGTTCTAAATGCTTAATCCCTATGTAAAAACGTTAGTTAAGCAAGAATATCGTATTTTTAAAAAAATCTAATGATAGGATTTTCCAGAAAATTGAAAAAACCGAAAAATGTCAAGAGTAAAGTGCCATTTTCTGACATTAGATTTCGTTCTAAATGCTTAATCCCTATGTAGAAACGTTAGTTATGCAAGATTATCGTATTTTTAAAAAAATCTAATGATAGGATTTTTCAGAAAATTGAAAAAACCGTAAAATGTCAAGAGTAAAGTGCCCTTATTTTAAACATTATATCGTTCTAAATGCTTAATCCCTATGTAAAAAAGTTATCTAAGCAAGAATATGTTATTGAATAAAATGAGAAAAATTTATTTTAGCCGTAAATCGAAAATAATGGGTCGAGCGAATCGGTCGATTGCGCCGAGACGCGCTATGATGCAACAGACGAGCGATTGGAACGCCCGAATATTTTCAAAGTCCCAACGTACCGGTCAAGAGTAAAGTACCATTTTCCTACATTAGATTTCGTTCTAAATGCTTAATCCCTATGTAAAAACGTTAGTTAAGCAAGAATATCGTATTTTTAAAAAAATCTAATGATAGGATTTTCCAGAAAATTGAAAAAACCGAAAAATGTCAAGAGTAAAGTGCCATTTTCTGACATTAGATTTCGTTCTAAATGCTTAATCCCTATGTAGAAACGTTAGTTAAGCAAGAATATCGTATTTTTAAAAAAATCTAATGATAGGATTTTTCAGAAAATTGAAAAAACCGTAAAATGTCAAGAGTAAAGTGCCATTATTTTAAACAATGTATCGTTCTAAATGCTTAATCCCTATGTAAAAAAGTTATTTAAGCAAGAATATGTTATTGAAAAAAATTAGAAAAATTTATTTTAGCCGTAAATCGAAAATAATGGGGACACCGGAGCTGTTCGAAGCGCCGAGACGCGCCGCGTACGGCCGAATATTTTCTAAGTCCCAACGTACCGATCAAGAGTAAAGTACCATTTTCCTACATTAGATTTCGTTCTAAATGCTTAATCCCTATGTAAAAACGTTAGTTAAGCAAGAATATCGTATTTTTAAAAAAATCTAATGATAGGATTTTCCAGAAAATTGAAAAAACCGAAAAATGTCAAGAGTAAAGTGCCATTTTCTGACATTAGATTTCGTTCTAAATGCTTAATCCCTATGTAGAAACGTTAGTTAAGCAAGAATATCGTATTTTTAAAAAAATCTAATGGTAGGATTTTTCAGAAAATTGAAAAAACCGTAAAATGTCAAGAGTAAAGTGCCCTTATTTTAAACATTATATCGTTCTAAATGCTTAATCCCTATGTAAAAAAGTTATCTAAGCAAGAATATGTTATTGAATAAAATGAGAAAAATTTATTTTAGCCGTAAATCGAAAATAATGGGTCGAGCGAATCGGTCGATTGCGCCGAGACGCGCTATGATGCAACAGACGAGCGATTGGAACGCCCGAATATTTTCAAAGTCCCAACGTACCGGTCAAGAGTAAAGTACCATTTTCCTACATTAGATTTCGTTCTAAATGCTTAATCCCTATGTAAAAACGTTAGTTAAGCAAGAATATCGTATTTTAAAAAAAATCTAATGATAGGATTTTCCAGAAAATTGAAAAAACCGAAAAATGTCAAGAGTAAAGTGCCATTTTCTGACATTAGATTTCGTTCTAAATGCTTAATCCCTATGTAGAAACGTTAGTTAAGCAAGATTATCGTATTTTTAAAAAAATCTAATGATAGGATTTTTCAGAAAATTGAAAAAACCGTAAAATGTCAAGAGTAAAGTGCCCTTATTTTAAACATTATATCGTTCTAAATGCTTAATCCCTATGTAAAAAAGTTATCTAAGCAAGAATATGTTATTGAATAAAATGAGAAAAATTTATTTTAGCCGTAAATCGAAAATAATGGGTCGAGCGAATCGGTCGATTGCGCCGAGACGCGCTATGATGCAACAGACGAGCGATTGGAACGCCCGAATATTTTCAAAGTCCCAACGTACCGGTCAAGAGTAAAGTACCATTTTCCTACATTAGATTTCGTTCTAAATGCTTAATCCCTATGTAAAAACGTTAGTTAAGCAAGAATATCGTATTTTAAAAAAAATCTAATGATAGGATTTTCCAGAAAATTGAAAAAACCGAAAAATGTCAAGAGTAAAGTGCCATTTTCTGACATTAGATTTCGTTCTAAATGCTTAATCCCTATGTAGAAACGTTAGTTAAGCAAGAATATCGTATTTTTAAAAAAATCTAATGGTAGGATTTTTCAGAAAATTGAAAAAACCGTAAAATGTTAAGAGTAAAGTGCCCTTATTTTAAACATTATATCGTTCTAAATGCTTAATCCCTATGTAAAAAAGTTATCTAAGCAAGAATATGTTATTGAATAAAATGAGAAAAATTTATTTTAGCCGTAAATCGAAAATAATGGGTCGAGCGAATCGGTCGATTGCGCCGAGACGCGCTATGATGCAACAGACGAGCGATTGGAACGCCCGAATATTTTCAAAGTCCCAACGTACCGGTCAAGAGTAAAGTACCATTTTCCTACATTAGATTTCGTTCTAAATGCTTAATCCCTATGTAAAAACGTTAGTTAAGCAAGAATATCGTATTTTAAAAAAAATCTAATGATAGGATTTTCCAGAAAATTGAAAAAACCGAAAAATGTCAAGAGTAAAGTGCCATTTTCTGACATTAGATTTCGTTCTAAATGCTTAATCCCTATGTAGAAACGTTAGTTATGCAAGATTATCGTATTTTTAAAAAAATCTAATGATAGGATTTTTCAGAAAATTGAAAAAACCGTAAAATGTCAAGAGTAAAGTGCCCTTATTTTAAACATTATATCGTTCTAAATGCTTAATCCCTATGTAAAAAAGTTATCTAAGCAAGAATATGTTATTGAATAAAATGAGAAAAATTTATTTTAGCCGTAAATCGAAAATAATGGGTCGAGCGAATCGGTCGATTGCGCCGAGACGCGCTATGATGCAACAGACGAGCGATTGGAACGCCCGAATATTTTCAAAGTCCCAACGTACCGGTCAAGAGTAAAGTACCATTTTCCTACATTAGATTTCGTTCTAAATGCTTAATCCCTATGTAAAAACGTTAGTTAAGCAAGAATATCGTATTTTTAAAAAAATCTAATGATAGGATTTTCCAGAAAATTGAAAAAACCGAAAAATGTCAAGAGTAAAGTGCCATTTTCTGACATTAGATTTCGTTCTAAATGCTTAATCCCTATGTAGAAACGTTAGTTAAGCAAGAATATCGTATTTTTAAAAAAATCTAATGGTAGGATTTTTCAGAAAATTGAAAAAACCGTAAAATGTCAAGAGTAAAGTGCCCTTATTTTAAACATTATATCGTTCTAAATGCTTAATCCCTATGTAAAAAAGTTATCTAAGCAAGAATATGTTATTGAATAAAATGAGAAAAATTTATTTTAGCCGTAAATCGAAAATAATGGGTCGAGCGAATCGGTCGATTGCGCCGAGACGCGCTATGATGCAACAGACGAGCGATTGGAACGCCCGAATATTTTCAAAGTCCCAACGTACCGATCAAGAGTAAAGTACCATTTTCCTACATTAGATTTCGTTCTAAATGCTTAATCCCTTTGTAAAAACGTTAGTTAAGCAAGAATATCGTATTTTTAAAAAAATCTAATGATAGGATTTTCCAGAAAATTGAAAAAACCGAAAAATGTCAAGAGTAAAGTGCCATTTTCTGACATTAGATTTCGTTCTAAATGCTTAATCCCTATGTAGAAACGTTAGTTAAGCAAGAATATCGTATTTTTAAAAAAATCTAATGATAGGATTTTTCAGAAAATTGAAAAAACCGTAAAATGTCAAGAGTAAAGTGCCATTATTTTAAACAATGTATCGTTCTAAATGCTTAATCCCTATGTAAAAAAGTTATTTAAGCAAGAATATGTTATTGAAAAAAATTAGAAAAATTTATTTTAGCCGTAAATCGAAAATAATGGGGACACCGGAGCTGTTCGAAGCGCCGAGACGCGCCGCGTACGGCCGAATATTTTCTAAGTCCCAACGTACCGATCAAGAGTAAAGTACCATTTTCCTACATTAGATTTCGTTCTAAATGCTTAATCCCTATGTAAAAACGTTAGTTAAGCAAGAATATCGTATTTTTAAAAAAATCTAATGATAGGATTTTCCAGAAAATTGAAAAAACCGAAAAATGTCAAGAGTAAAGTGCCATTTTCTGACATTAGATTTCGTTCTAAATGCTTAATCCCTATGTAGAAACGTTAGTTAAGCAAGAATATCGTATTTTTAAAAAAATCTAATGGTAGGATTTTTCAGAAAATTGAAAAAACCGTAAAATGTCAAGAGTAAAGTGCCCTTATTTTAAACATTATATCGTTCTAAATGCTTAATCCCTATGTAAAAAAGTTATCTAAGCAAGAATATGTTATTGAATAAAATGAGAAAAATTTATTTTAGCCGTAAATCGAAAATAATGGGTCGAGCGAATCGGTCGATTGCGCCGAGACGCGCTATGATGCAACAGACGAGCGATTGGAACGCCCGAATATTTTCAAAGTCCCAACGTACCGATCAAGAGTAAAGTACCATTTTCCTACATTAGATTTCGTTCTAAATGCTTAATCCCTTTGTAAAAACGTTAGTTAAGCAAGAATATCGTATTTTTAAAAAAATCTAATGATAGGATTTTCCAGAAAATTGAAAAAACCGAAAAATGTCAAGAGTAAAGTGCCATTTTCTGACATTAGATTTCGTTCTAAATGCTTAATCCCTATGTAGAAACGTTAGTTAAGCAAGAATATCGTATTTTTAAAAAAATCTAATGGTAGGATTTTTCAGAAAATTGAAAAAACCGTAAAATGTCAAGAGTAAAGTGCCCTTATTTTAAACATTATATCGTTCTAAATGCTTAATCCCTATGTAAAAAAGTTATCTAAGCAAGAATATGTTATTGAATAAAATGAGAAAAATTTATTTTAGCCGTAAATCGAAAATAATGGGTCGAGCGAATCGGTCGATTGCGCCGAGACGCGCTATGATGCAACAGACGAGCGATTGGAACGCCCGAATATTTTCAAAGTCCCAACGTACCGGTCAAGAGTAAAGTACCATTTTCCTACATTAGATTTCGTTCTAAATGCTTAATCCCTATGTAAAAACGTTAGTTAAGCAAGAATATCGTATTTTAAAAAAAATCTAATGATAGGATTTTCCAGAAAATTGAAAAAACCGAAAAATGTCAAGAGTAAAGTGCCATTTTCTGACATTAGATTTCGTTCTAAATGCTTAATCCCTATGTAGAAACGTTAGTTAAGCAAGAATATCGTATTTTTAAAAAAATCTAATGGTAGGATTTTTCAGAAAATTGAAAAAACCGTAAAATGTCAAGAGTAAAGTGCCCTTATTTTAAACATTATATCGTTCTAAATGCTTAATCCCTATGTAAAAAAGTTATCTAAGCAAGAATATGTTATTGAATAAAATGAGAAAAATTTATTTTAGCCGTAAATCGAAAATAATGGGTCGAGCGAATCGGTCGATTGCGCCGAGACGCGCTATGATGCAACAGACGAGCGATTGGAACGCCCGAATATTTTCAAAGTCCCAACGTACCGGTCAAGAGTAAAGTACCATTTTCCTACATTAGATTTCGTTCTAAATGCTTAATCCCTATGTAAAAACGTTAGTTAAGCAAGAATATCGTATTTTAAAAAAAATCTAATGATAGGATTTTCCAGAAAATTGAAAAAACCGAAAAATGTCAAGAGTAAAGTGCCATTTTCTGACATTAGATTTCGTTCTAAATGCTTAATCCCTATGTAGAAACGTTAGTTATGCAAGATTATCGTATTTTTAAAAAAATCTAATGATAGGATTTTTCAGAAAATTGAAAAAACCGTAAAATGTCAAGAGTAAAGTGCCCTTATTTTAAACATTATATCGTTCTAAATGCTTAATCCCTATGTAAAAAAGTTATCTAAGCAAGAATATGTTATTGAATAAAATGAGAAAAATTTATTTTAGCCGTAAATCGAAAATAATGGGTCGAGCGAATCGGTCGATTGCGCCGAGACGCGCTATGATGCAACAGACGAGCGATTGGAACGCCCGAATATTTTCAAAGTCCCAACGTACCGATCAAGAGTAAAGTACCATTTTCCTACATTAGATTTCGTTCTAAATGCTTAATCCCTTTGTAAAAACGTTAGTTAAGCAAGAATATCGTATTTTTAAAAAAATCTAATGATAGGATTTTCCAGAAAATTGAAAAAACCGAAAAATGTCAAGAGTAAAGTGCCATTTTCTGACATTAGATTTCGTTCTAAATGCTTAATCCCTATGTAGAAACGTTAGTTAAGCAAGAATATCGTATTTTTAAAAAAATCTAATGATAGGATTTTTCAGAAAATTGAAAAAACCGTAAAATGTCAAGAGTAAAGTGCCATTATTTTAAACAATGTATCGTTCTAAATGCTTAATCCCTATGTAAAAAAGTTATTTAAGCAAGAATATGTTATTGAAAAAAATTAGAAAAATTTATTTTAGCCGTAAATCGAAAATAATGGGGACACCGGAGCTGTTCGAAGCGCCGAGACGCGCCGCGTACGGCCGAATATTTTCTAAGTCCCAACGTACCGATCAAGAGTAAAGTACCATTTTCCTACATTAGATTTCGTTCTAAATGCTTAATCCCTATGTAAAAACGTTAGTTAAGCAAGAATATCGTATTTTTAAAAAAATCTAATGATAGGATTTTCCAGAAAATTGAAAAAACCGAAAAATGTCAAGAGTAAAGTGCCATTTTCTGACATTAGATTTCGTTCTAAATGCTTAATCCCTATGTAGAAACGTTAGTTAAGCAAGAATATCGTATTTTTAAAAAAATCTAATGATAGGATTTTTCAGAAAATTGAAAAAACCGTAAAATGTCAAGAGTAAAGTGCCATTATTTTAAACAATGTATCGTTCTAAATGCTTAATCCCTATGTAAAAAAGTTATTTAAGCAAGAATATGTTATTGAAAAAAATTAGAAAAATTTATTTTAGCCGTAAATCGAAAATAATGGGGACACCGGAGCTGTTCGAAGCGCCGAGACGCGCCGCGTACGGCCGAATATTTTCTAAGTCCCAACGTACCGATCAAGAGTAAAGTACCATTTTCCTACATTAGATTTCGTTCTAAATGCTTAATCCCTATGTAAAAACGTTAGTTAAGCAAGAATATCGTATTTTTAAAAAAATCTAATGATAGGATTTTCCAGAAAATTGAAAAAACCGAAAAATGTCAAGAGTAAAGTGCCATTTTCTGACATTAGATTTCGTTCTAAATGCTTAATCCCTATGTAGAAACGTTAGTTAAGCAAGAATATCGTATTTTTAAAAAAATCTAATGGTAGGATTTTTCAGAAAATTGAAAAAACCGTAAAATGTCAAGAGTAAAGTGCCCTTATTTTAAACATTATATCGTTCTAAATGCTTAATCCCTATGTAAAAAAGTTATCTAAGCAAGAATATGTTATTGAATAAAATGAGAAAAATTTATTTTAGCCGTAAATCGAAAATAATGGGTCGAGCGAATCGGTCGATTGCGCCGAGACGCGCTATGATGCAACAGACGAGCGATTGGAACGCCCGAATATTTTCAAAGTCCCAACGTACCGGTCAAGAGTAAAGTACCATTTTCCTACATTAGATTTCGTTCTAAATGCTTAATCCCTATGTAAAAACGTTAGTTAAGCAAGAATATCGTATTTTAAAAAAAATCTAATGATAGGATTTTCCAGAAAATTGAAAAAACCGAAAAATGTCAAGAGTAAAGTGCCATTTTCTGACATTAGATTTCGTTCTAAATGCTTAATCCCTATGTAGAAACGTTAGTTAAGCAAGAATATCGTATTTTTAAAAAAATCTAATGATAGGATTTTTCAGAAAATTGAAAAAACCGTAAAATGTCAAGAGTAAAGTGCCATTATTTTAAACAATGTATCGTTCTAAATGCTTAATCCCTATGTAAAAAAGTTATTTAAGCAAGAATATGTTATTGAAAAAAATTAGAAAAATTTATTTTAGCCGTAAATCGAAAATAATGGGGACACCGGAGCTGTTCGAAGCGCCGAGACGCGCCGCGTACGGCCGAATATTTTCTAAGTCCCAACGTACCGATCAAGAGTAAAGTACCATTTTCCTACATTAGATTTCGTTCTAAATGCTTAATCCCTATGTAAAAACGTTAGTTAAGCAAGAATATCGTATTTTTAAAAAAATCTAATGATAGGATTTTCCAGAAAATTGAAAAAACCGAAAAATGTCAAGAGTAAAGTGCCATTTTCTGACATTAGATTTCGTTCTAAATGCTTAATCCCTATGTAGAAACGTTAGTTAAGCAAGAATATCGTATTTTTAAAAAAATCTAATGGTAGGATTTTTCAGAAAATTGAAAAAACCGTAAAATGTCAAGAGTAAAGTGCCCTTATTTTAAACATTATATCGTTCTAAATGCTTAATCCCTATGTAAAAAAGTTATCTAAGCAAGAATATGTTATTGAATAAAATGAGAAAAATTTATTTTAGCCGTAAATCGAAAATAATGGGTCGAGCGAATCGGTCGATTGCGCCGAGACGCGCTATGATGCAACAGACGAGCGATTGGAACGCCCGAATATTTTCAAAGTCCCAACGTACCGATCAAGAGTAAAGTACCATTTTCCTACATTAGATTTCGTTCTAAATGCTTAATCCCTATGTAAAAACGTTAGTTAAGCAAGAATATCGTATTTTTAAAAAAATCTAATGATAGGATTTTCCAGAAAATTGAAAAAACCGAAAAATGTCAAGAGTAAAGTGCCATTTTCTGACATTAGATTTCGTTCTAAATGCTTAATCCCTATGTAGAAACGTTAGTTATGCAAGATTATCGTATTTTTAAAAAAATCTAATGATAGGATTTTTCAGAAAATTGAAAAAACCGTAAAATGTCAAGAGTAAAGTGCCCTTATTTTAAACATTATATCGTTCTAAATGCTTAATCCCTATGTAAAAAAGTTATCTAAGCAAGAATATGTTATTGAATAAAATGAGAAAAATTTATTTTAGCCGTAAATCGAAAATAATGGGTCGAGCGAATCGGTCGATTGCGCCGAGACGCGCTATGATGCAACAGACGAGCGATTGGAACGCCCGAATATTTTCAAAGTCCCAACGTACCGGTCAAGAGTAAAGTACCATTTTCCTACATTAGATTTCGTTCTAAATGCTTAATCCCTATGTAAAAACGTTAGTTAAGCAAGAATATCGTATTTTTAAAAAAATCTAATGATAGGATTTTCCAGAAAATTGAAAAAACCGAAAAATGTCAAGAGTAAAGTGCCATTTTCTGACATTAGATTTCGTTCTAAATGCTTAATCCCTATGTAGAAACGTTAGTTAAGCAAGAATATCGTATTTTTAAAAAAATCTAATGATAGGATTTTTCAGAAAATTGAAAAAACCGTAAAATGTCAAGAGTAAAGTGCCATTATTTTAAACAATGTATCGTTCTAAATGCTTAATCCCTATGTAAAAAAGTTATTTAAGCAAGAATATGTTATTGAAAAAAATTAGAAAAATTTATTTTAGCCGTAAATCGAAAATAATGGGGACACCGGAGCTGTTCGAAGCGCCGAGACGCGCCGCGTACGGCCGAATATTTTCTAAGTCCCAACGTACCGATCAAGAGTAAAGTACCATTTTCCTACATTAGATTTCGTTCTAAATGCTTAATCCCTATGTAAAAACGTTAGTTAAGCAAGAATATCGTATTTTTAAAAAAATCTAATGATAGGATTTTCCAGAAAATTGAAAAAACCGAAAAATGTCAAGAGTAAAGTGCCATTTTCTGACATTAGATTTCGTTCTAAATGCTTAATCCCTATGTAGAAACGTTAGTTAAGCAAGAATATCGTATTTTTAAAAAAATCTAATGGTAGGATTTTTCAGAAAATTGAAAAAACCGTAAAATGTCAAGAGTAAAGTGCCCTTATTTTAAACATTATATCGTTCTAAATGCTTAATCCCTATGTAAAAAAGTTATCTAAGCAAGAATATGTTATTGAATAAAATGAGAAAAATTTATTTTAGCCGTAAATCGAAAATAATGGGTCGAGCGAATCGGTCGATTGCGCCGAGACGCGCTATGATGCAACAGACGAGCGATTGGAACGCCCGAATATTTTCAAAGTCCCAACGTACCGGTCAAGAGTAAAGTACCATTTTCCTACATTAGATTTCGTTCTAAATGCTTAATCCCTATGTAAAAACGTTAGTTAAGCAAGAATATCGTATTTTAAAAAAAATCTAATGATAGGATTTTCCAGAAAATTGAAAAAACCGAAAAATGTCAAGAGTAAAGTGCCATTTTCTGACATTAGATTTCGTTCTAAATGCTTAATCCCTATGTAGAAACGTTAGTTAAGCAAGATTATCGTATTTTTAAAAAAATCTAATGATAGGATTTTTCAGAAAATTGAAAAAACCGTAAAATGTCAAGAGTAAAGTGCCCTTATTTTAAACATTATATCGTTCTAAATGCTTAATCCCTATGTAAAAAAGTTATCTAAGCAAGAATATGTTATTGAATAAAATGAGAAAAATTTATTTTAGCCGTAAATCGAAAATAATGGGTCGAGCGAATCGGTCGATTGCGCCGAGACGCGCTATGATGCAACAGACGAGCGATTGGAACGCCCGAATATTTTCAAAGTCCCAACGTACCGGTCAAGAGTAAAGTACCATTTTCCTACATTAGATTTCGTTCTAAATGCTTAATCCCTATGTAAAAAAGTTATCTAAGCAAGAATATGTTATTGAATAAAATGAGAAAAATTTATTTTAGCCGTAAATCGAAAATAATGGGTCGAGCGAATCGGTCGATTGCGCCGAGACGCGCTATGATGCAACAGACGAGCGATTGGAACGCCCGAATATTTTCAAAGTCCCAACGTACCGATCAAGAGTAAAGTACCATTTTCCTACATTAGATTTCGTTCTAAATGCTTAATCCCTATGTAAAAACGTTAGTTAAGCAAGAATATCGTATTTTAAAAAAAATCTAATGATAGGATTTTCCAGAAAATTGAAAAAACCGAAAAATGTCAAGAGTAAAGTGCCATTTTCTGACATTAGATTTCGTTCTAAATGCTTAATCCCTATGTAGAAACGTTAGTTAAGCAAGAATATCGTATTTTTAAAAAAATCTAATGGTAGGATTTTTCAGAAAATTGAAAAAACCGTAAAATGTCAAGAGTAAAGTGCCCTTATTTTAAACATTATATCGTTCTAAATGCTTAATCCCTATGTAAAAAAGTTATCTAAGCAAGAATATGTTATTGAATAAAATGAGAAAAATTTATTTTAGCCGTAAATCGAAAATAATGGGTCGAGCGAATCGGTCGATTGCGCCGAGACGCGCTATGATGCAACAGACGAGCGATTGGAACGCCCGAATATTTTCAAAGTCCCAACGTACCGATCAAGAGTAAAGTACCATTTTCCTACATTAGATTTCGTTCTAAATGCTTAATCCCTTTGTAAAAACGTTAGTTAAGCAAGAATATCGTATTTTTAAAAAAATCTAATGATAGGATTTTCCAGAAAATTGAAAAAACCGAAAAATGTCAAGAGTAAAGTGCCATTTTCTGACATTAGATTTCGTTCTAAATGCTTAATCCCTATGTAGAAACGTTAGTTAAGCAAGAATATCGTATTTTTAAAAAAATCTAATGGTAGGATTTTTCAGAAAATTGAAAAAACCGTAAAATGTCAAGAGTAAAGTGCCCTTATTTTAAACATTATATCGTTCTAAATGCTTAATCCCTATGTAAAAAAGTTATCTAAGCAAGAATATGTTATTGAATAAAATGAGAAAAATTTATTTTAGCCGTAAATCGAAAATAATGGGTCGAGCGAATCGGTCGATTGCGCCGAGACGCGCTATGATGCAACAGACGAGCGATTGGAACGCCCGAATATTTTCAAAGTCCCAACGTACCGGTCAAGAGTAAAGTACCATTTTCCTACATTAGATTTCGTTCTAAATGCTTAATCCCTATGTAAAAACGTTAGTTAAGCAAGAATATCGTATTTTTAAAAAAATCTAATGATAGGATTTTCCAGAAAATTGAAAAAACCGAAAAATGTCAAGAGTAAAGTGCCCTTTCTGACATTAGATTTCGTTCTAAATCCTTAATCCCTATGTAGAAACGTTAGTTAAGCAAGAATATCGTATTTTTAAAAAAATCTAATGGTAGGATTTTTCAGAAAATTGAAAAAACCGTAAAATGTCAAGAGTAAAGTGCCCTTATTTTAAACATTATATCGTTCTAAATGCTTAATCCCTATGTAAAAAAGTTATCTAAGCAAGAATATGTTATTGAATAAAATGAGAAAAATTTATTTTAGCCGTAAATCGAAAATAATGGGTCGAGCGAATCGGTCGATTGCGCCGAGACGCGCTATGATGCAACAGACGAGCGATTGGAACGCCCGAATATTTTCAAAGTCCCAACGTACCGATCAAGAGTAAAGTACCATTTTCCTACATTAGATTTCGTTCTAAATGCTTAATCCCTATGTAAAAACGTTAGTTAAGCAAGAATATCGTATTTTAAAAAAAATCTAATGATAGGATTTTCCAGAAAATTGAAAAAACCGAAAAATGTCAAGAGTAAAGTGCCATTTTCTGACATTAGATTTCGTTCTAAATGCTTAATCCCTATGTAGAAACGTTAGTTAAGCAAGAATATCGTATTTTTAAAAAAATCTAATGGTAGGATTTTTCAGAAAATTGAAAAAACCGTAAAATGTCAAGAGTAAAGTGCCCTTATTTTAAACATTATATCGTTCTAAATGCTTAATCCCTATGTAAAAAAGTTATCTAAGCAAGAATATGTTATTGGATAAAATGAGAAAAATTTATTTTAGCCGTAAATCGAAAATAATGGGTCGAGCGAATCGGTCGATTGCGCCGAGACGCGCTATGATGCAACAGACGAGCGATTGGAACGCCCGAATATTTTCAAAGTCCCAACGTACCGATCAAGAGTAAAGTACCATTTTCCTACATTAGATTTCGTTCTAAATGCTTAATCCCTTTGTAAAAACGTTAGTTAAGCAAGAATATCGTATTTTTAAAAAAATCTAATGATAGGATTTTCCAGAAAATTGAAAAAACCGAAAAATGTCAAGAGTAAAGTGCCATTTTCTGACATTAGATTTCGTTCTAAATCCTTAATCCCTATGTAGAAACGTTAGTTAAGCAAGAATATCGTATTTTTAAAAAAATCTAATGGTAGGATTTTTCAGAAAATTGAAAAAACCGTAAAATGTCAAGAGTAAAGTGCCCTTATTTTAAACATTATATCGTTCTAAATGCTTAATCCCTATGTAAAAAAGTTATCTAAGCAAGAATATGTTATTGAATAAAATGAGAAAAATTTATTTTAGCCGTAAATCGAAAATAATGGGTCGAGCGAATCGGTCGATTGCGCCGAGACGCGCTATGATGCAACAGACGAGCGATTGGAACGCCCGAATATTTTCAAAGTCCCAACGTACCGGTCAAGAGTAAAGTACCATTTTCCTACATTAGATTTCGTTCTAAATGCTTAATCCCTATGTAAAAACGTTAGTTAAGCAAGAATATCGTATTTTTAAAAAAATCTAATGATAGGATTTTCCAGAAAATTGAAAAAACCGAAAAATGTCAAGAGTAAAGTGCCATTTTCTGACATTAAATTTCGTTCTAAATCCTTAATCCCTATGTAGAAACGTTAGTTAAGCAAGAATATCGTATTTTTAAAAAAATCTAATGGTAGGATTTTTCAGAAAATTGAAAAAACCGTAAAATGTCAAGAGTAAAGTGCCCTTATTTTAAACATTATATCGTTCTAAATGCTTAATCCCTATGTAAAAAAGTTATCTAAGCAAGAATATGTTATTGAATAAAATGAGAAAAATTTATTTTAGCCGTAAATCGAAAATAATGGGTCGAGCGAATCGGTCGATTGCGCCGAGACGCGCTATGATGCAACAGACGAGCGATTGGAACGCCCGAATATTTTCAAAGTCCCAACGTACCGATCAAGAGTAAAGTACCATTTTCCTACATTAGATTTCGTTCTAAATGCTTAATCCCTATGTAAAAACGTTAGTTAAGCAAGAATATCGTATTTTAAAAAAAATCTAATGATAGGATTTTCCAGAAAATTGAAAAAACCGAAAAATGTCAAGAGTAAAGTGCCATTTTCTGACATTAAATTTCGTTCTAAATCCTTAATCCCTATGTAGAAACGTTAGTTAAGCAAGAATATCGTATTTTTAAAAAAATCTAATGGTAGGATTTTTCAGAAAATTGAAAAAACCGTAAAATGTCAAGAGTAAAGTGCCCTTATTTTAAACATTATATCGTTCTAAATGCTTAATCCCTATGTAAAAAAGTTATCTAAGCAAGAATATGTTATTGAATAAAATGAGAAAAATTTATTTTAGCCGTAAATCGAAAATAATGGGTCGAGCGAATCGGTCGATTGCGCCGAGACGCGCTATGATGCAACAGACGAGCGATTGGAACGCCCGAATATTTTCAAAGTCCCAACGTACCGATCAAGAGTAAAGTACCATTTTCCTACATTAGATTTCGTTCTAAATGCTTAATCCCTATGTAAAAACGTTAGTTAAGCAAGAATATCGTATTTTAAAAAAAATCTAATGATAGGATTTTCCAGAAAATTGAAAAAACCGAAAAATGTCAAGAGTAAAGTGCCATTTTCTGACATTAGATTTCGTTCTAAATGCTTAATCCCTATGTAGAAACGTTAGTTAAGCAAGATTATCGTATTTTTAAAAAAATCTAATGATAGGATTTTTCAGAAAATTGAAAAAACCGTAAAATGTCAAGAGTAAAGTGCCCTTATTTTAAACATTATATCGTTCTAAATGCTTAATCCCTATGTAAAAAAGTTATCTAAGCAAGAATATGTTATTGAATAAAATGAGAAAAATTTATTTTAGCCGTAAATCGAAAATAATGGGTCGAGCGAATCGGTCGATTGCGCCGAGACGCGCTATGATGCAACAGACGAGCGATTGGAACGCCCGAATATTTTCAAAGTCCCAACGTACCGGTCAAGAGTAAAGTACCATTTTCCTACATTAGATTTCGTTCTAAATGCTTAATCCCTATGTAAAAACGTTAGTTAAGCAAGAATATCGTATTTTAAAAAAAATCTAATGATAGGATTTTCCAGAAAATTGAAAAAACCGAAAAATGTCAAGAGTAAAGTGCCATTTTCTGACATTAGATTTCGTTCTAAATGCTTAATCCCTATGTAGAAACGTTAGTTAAGCAAGAATATCGTATTTTTAAAAAAATCTAATGGTAGGATTTTTCAGAAAATTGAAAAAACCGTAAAATGTCAAGAGTAAAGTGCCCTTATTTTAAACATTATATCGTTCTAAATGCTTAATCCCTATGTAAAAAAGTTATCTAAGCAAGAATATGTTATTGAATAAAATGAGAAAAATTTATTTTAGCCGTAAATCGAAAATAATGGGTCGAGCGAATCGGTCGATTGCGCCGAGACGCGCTATGATGCAACAGACGAGCGATTGGAACGCCCGAATATTTTCAAAGTCCCAACGTACCGGTCAAGAGTAAAGTACCATTTTCCTACATTAGATTTCGTTCTAAATGCTTAATCCCTATGTAAAAACGTTAGTTAAGCAAGAATATCGTATTTTAAAAAAAATCTAATGATAGGATTTTCCAGAAAATTGAAAAAACCGAAAAATGTCAAGAGTAAAGTGCCATTTTCTGACATTAGATTTCGTTCTAAATGCTTAATCCCTATGTAGAAACGTTAGTTATGCAAGATTATCGTATTTTTAAAAAAATCTAATGATAGGATTTTTCAGAAAATTGAAAAAACCGTAAAATGTCAAGAGTAAAGTGCCCTTATTTTAAACATTATATCGTTCTAAATGCTTAATCCCTATGTAAAAAAGTTATCTAAGCAAGAATATGTTATTGAATAAAATGAGAAAAATTTATTTTAGCCGTAAATCGAAAATAATGGGTCGAGCGAATCGGTCGATTGCGCCGAGACGCGCTATGATGCAACAGACGAGCGATTGGAACGCCCGAATATTTTCAAAGTCCCAACGTACCGATCAAGAGTAAAGTACCATTTTCCTACATTAGATTTCGTTCTAAATGCTTAATCCCTTTGTAAAAACGTTAGTTAAGCAAGAATATCGTATTTTTAAAAAAATCTAATGATAGGATTTTCCAGAAAATTGAAAAAACCGAAAAATGTCAAGATTAAAGTGCCCTTATTTTAAACATTATATCGTTCTAAATGCTTAATCCCTATGTAAAAAAGTTATCTAAGCAAGAATATGTTATTGAATAAAATGAGAAAAATTTATTTTAGCCGTAAATCGAAAATAATGTGTCGAGCGAATCGGTCGATTGCGCCGAGACGCGCTATGATGCAACAGACGAGCGATTGGAACGCCCGAATATTTTCAAAGTCCCAACGTACCGGTCAAGAGTAAAGTACCATTTTCCTACATTAGATTTCGTTCTAAATGCTTAATCCCTATGTAAAAAAGTTATCTAAGCAAGAATATGTTATTGAATAAAATGAGAAAAATTTATTTTAGCCGTAAATCGAAAATAATGGGTCGAGCGAATCGGTCGATTGCGCCGAGACGCGCTATGATGCAACAGACGAGCGATTGGAACGCCCGAATATTTTCAAAGTCCCAACGTACCGATCAAGAGTAAAGTACCATTTTCCTACATTAGATTTCGTTCTAAATGCTTAATCCCTATGTAAAAACGTTAGTTAAGCAAGAATATCGTATTTTTAAAAAAATCTAATGATAGGATTTTCCAGAAAATTGAAAAAACCGAAAAATGTCAAGAGTAAAGTGCCATTTTCTGACATTAGATGTCGTTCTAAATCCTTAATCCCTATGTAGAAACGTTAGTTAAGCAAGAATATCGTATTTTTAAAAAAATCTAATGGTAGGATTTTTCAGAAAATTGAAAAAACCGTAAAATGTCAAGAGTAAAGTGCCCTTATTTTAAACATTATATCGTTCTAAATGCTTAATCCCTATGTAAAAAAGTTATCTAAGCAAGAATATGTTATTGAATAAAATGAGAAAAATTTATTTTAGCCGTAAATCGAAAATAATGGGTCGAGCGAATCGGTCGATTGCGCCGAGACGCGCTATGATGCAACAGACGAGCGATTGGAACGCCCGAATATTTTCAAAGTCCCAACGTACCGATCAAGAGTAAAGTACCATTTTCCTACATTAGATTTCGTTCTAAATGCTTAATCCCTATGTAAAAACGTTAGTTAAGCAAGAATATCGTATTTTAAAAAAAATCTAATGATAGGATTTTCCAGAAAATTGAAAAAACCGAAAAATGTCAAGAGTAAAGTGCCATTTTCTGACATTAGATTTCGTTCTAAATGCTTAATCCCTATGTAGAAACGTTAGTTAAGCAAGAATATCGTATTTTTAAAAAAATCTAATGGTAGGATTTTTCAGAAAATTGAAAAAACCGTAAAATGTCAAGAGTAAAGTGCCCTTATTTTAAACATTATATCGTTCTAAATGCTTAATCCCTATGTAAAAAAGTTATCTAAGCAAGAATATGTTATTGGATAAAATGAGAAAAATTTATTTTAGCCGTAAATCGAAAATAATGGGTCGAGCGAATCGGTCGATTGCGCCGAGACGCGCTATGATGCAACAGACGAGCGATTGGAACGCCCGAATATTTTCAAAGTCCCAACGTACCGATCAAGAGTAAAGTACCATTTTCCTACATTAGATTTCGTTCTAAATGCTTAATCCCTTTGTAAAAACGTTAGTTAAGCAAGAATATCGTATTTTTAAAAAAATCTAATGATAGGATTTTCCAGAAAATTGAAAAAACCGAAAAATGTCAAGAGTAAAGTGCCATTTTCTGACATTAGATTTCGTTCTAAATGCTTAATCCCTATGTAGAAACGTTAGTTAAGCAAGAATATCGTATTTTTAAAAAAATCTAATGGTAGGATTTTTCAGAAAATTGAAAAAACCGTAAAATGTCAAGAGTAAAGTGCCCTTATTTTAAACATTATATCGTTCTAAATGCTTAATCCCTATGTAAAAAAGTTATCTAAGCAAGAATATGTTATTGAATAAAATGAGAAAAATTTATTTTAGCCGTAAATCGAAAATAATGGGTCGAGCGAATCGGTCGATTGCGCCGAGACGCGCTATGATGCAACAGACGAGCGATTGGAACGCCCGAATATTTTCAAAGTCCCAACGTACCGGTCAAGAGTAAAGTACCATTTTCCTACATTAGATTTCGTTCTAAATGCTTAATCCCTATGTAAAAACGTTAGTTAAGCAAGAATATCGTATTTTTAAAAAAATCTAATGATAGGATTTTCCAGAAAATTGAAAAAACCGAAAAATGTCAAGAGTAAAGTGCCATTTTCTGACATTAGATTTCGTTCTAAATGCTTAATCCCTATGTAGAAACGTTAGTTAAGCAAGAATATCGTATTTTTAAAAAAATCTAATGGTAGGATTTTTCAGAAAATTGAAAAAACCGTAAAATGTCAAGAGTAAAGTGCCCTTATTTTAAACATTATATCGTTCTAAATGCTTAATCCCTATGTAAAAAAGTTATCTAAGCAAGAATATGTTATTGAATAAAATGAGAAAAATTTATTTTAGCCGTAAATCGAAAATAATGGGTCGAGCGAATCGGTCGATTGCGCCGAGACGCGCTATGATGCAACAGACGAGCGATTGGAACGCCCGAATATTTTCAAAGTCCCAACGTACCGATCAAGAGTAAAGTACCATTTTCCTACATTAGATTTCGTTCTAAATGCTTAATCCCTTTGTAAAAACGTTAGTTAAGCAAGAATATCGTATTTTTAAAAAAATCTAATGATAGGATTTTCCAGAAAATTGAAAAAACCGAAAAATGTCAAGAGTAAAGTGCCATTTTCTGACATTAGATTTCGTTCTAAATGCTTAATCCCTATGTAGAAACGTTAGTTAAGCAAGAATATCGTATTTTTAAAAAAATCTAATGGTAGGATTTTTCAGAAAATTGAAAAAACCGTAAAATGTCAAGAGTAAAGTGCCCTTATTTTAAACATTATATCGTTCTAAATGCTTAATCCCTATGTAAAAAAGTTATCTAAGCAAGAATATGTTATTGAATAAAATGAGAAAAATTTATTTTAGCCGTAAATCGAAAATAATGGGTCGAGCGAATCGGTCGATTGCGCCGAGACGCGCTATGATGCAACAGACGAGCGATTGGAACGCCCGAATATTTTCAAAGTCCCAACGTACCGGTCAAGAGTAAAGTACCATTTTCCTACATTAGATTTCGTTCTAAATGCTTAATCCCTATGTAAAAACGTTAGTTAAGCAAGAATATCGTATTTTAAAAAAAATCTAATGATAGGATTTTCCAGAAAATTGAAAAAACCGAAAAATGTCAAGAGTAAAGTGCCATTTTCTGACATTAGATTTCGTTCTAAATGCTTAATCCCTATGTAGAAACGTTAGTTAAGCAAGAATATCGTATTTTTAAAAAAATCTAATGGTAGGATTTTTCAGAAAATTGAAAAAACCGTAAAATGTCAAGAGTAAAGTGCCCTTATTTTAAACATTATATCGTTCTAAATGCTTAATCCCTATGTAAAAAAGTTATCTAAGCAAGAATATGTTATTGAATAAAATGAGAAAAATTTATTTTAGCCGTAAATCGAAAATAATGGGTCGAGCGAATCGGTCGATTGCGCCGAGACGCGCTATGATGCAACAGACGAGCGATTGGAACGCCCGAATATTTTCAAAGTCCCAACGTACCGATCAAGAGTAAAGTACCATTTTCCTACATTAGATTTCGTTCTAAATGCTTAATCCCTTTGTAAAAACGTTAGTTAAGCAAGAATATCGTATTTTTAAAAAAATCTAATGATAGGATTTTCCAGAAAATTGAAAAAACCGAAAAATGTCAAGAGTAAAGTGCCATTTTCTGACATTAGATTTCGTTCTAAATGCTTAATCCCTATGTAGAAACGTTAGTTAAGCAAGAATATCGTATTTTTAAAAAAATCTAATGGTAGGATTTTTCAGAAAATTGAAAAAACCGTAAAATGTCAAGAGTAAAGTGCCCTTATTTTAAACATTATATCGTTCTAAATGCTTAATCCCTATGTAAAAAAGTTATCTAAGCAAGAATATGTTATTGAATAAAATGAGAAAAATTTATTTTAGCCGTAAATCGAAAATAATGGGTCGAGCGAATCGGTCGATTGCGCCGAGACGCGCTATGATGCAACAGACGAGCGATTGGAACGCCCGAATATTTTCAAAGTCCCAACGTACCGGTCAAGAGTAAAGTACCATTTTCCTACATTAGATTTCGTTCTAAATGCTTAATCCCTATGTAAAAACGTTAGTTAAGCAAGAATATCGTATTTTAAAAAAAATCTAATGATAGGATTTTCCAGAAAATTGAAAAAACCGAAAAATGTCAAGAGTAAAGTGCCATTTTCTGACATTAGATTTCGTTCTAAATGCTTAATCCCTATGTAGAAACGTTAGTTAAGCAAGAATATCGTATTTTTAAAAAAATCTAATGGTAGGATTTTTCAGAAAATTGAAAAAACCGTAAAATGTCAAGAGTAAAGTGCCCTTATTTTAAACATTATATCGTTCTAAATGCTTAATCCCTATGTAAAAAAGTTATCTAAGCAAGAATATGTTATTGAATAAAATGAGAAAAATTTATTTTAGCCGTAAATCGAAAATAATGGGTCGAGCGAATCGGTCGATTGCGCCGAGACGCGCTATGATGCAACAGACGAGCGATTGGAACGCCCGAATATTTTCAAAGTCCCAACGTACCGGTCAAGAGTAAAGTACCATTTTCCTACATTAGATTTCGTTCTAAATGCTTAATCCCTATGTAAAAACGTTAGTTAAGCAAGAATATCGTATTTTTAAAAAAATCTAATGATAGGATTTTCCAGAAAATTGAAAAAACCGAAAAATGTCAAGAGTAAAGTGCCATTTTCTGACATTAGATTTCGTTCTAAATGCTTAATCCCTATGTAGAAACGTTAGTTAAGCAAGAATATCGTATTTTTAAAAAAATCTAATGGTAGGATTTTTCAGAAAATTGAAAAAACCGTAAAATGTCAAGAGTAAAGTGCCCTTATTTTAAACATTATATCGTTCTAAATGCTTAATCCCTATGTAAAAAAGTTATCTAAGCAAGAATATGTTATTGAATAAAATGAGAAAAATTTATTTTAGCCGTAAATCGAAAATAATGGGTCGAGCGAATCGGTCGATTGCGCCGAGACGCGCTATGATGCAACAGACGAGCGATTGGAACGCCCGAATATTTTCAAAGTCCCAACGTACCGGTCAAGAGTAAAGTACCATTTTCCTACATTAGATTTCGTTCTAAATGCTTAATCCCTATGTAAAAACGTTAGTTAAGCAAGAATATCGTATTTTTAAAAAAATCTAATGATAGGATTTTCCAGAAAATTGAAAAAACCGAAAAATGTCAAGAGTAAAGTGCCATTTTCTGACATTAGATTTCGTTCTAAATGCTTAATCCCTATGTAGAAACGTTAGTTAAGCAAGAATATCGTATTTTTAAAAAAATCTAATGGTAGGATTTTTCAGAAAATTGAAAAAACCGTAAAATGTCAAGAGTAAAGTGCCCTTATTTTAAACATTATATCGTTCTAAATGCTTAATCCCTATGTAAAAAAGTTATCTAAGCAAGAATATGTTATTGAATAAAATGAGAAAAATTTATTTTAGCCGTAAATCGAAAATAATGGGTCGAGCGAATCGGTCGATTGCGCCGAGACGCGCTATGATGCAACAGACGAGCGATTGGAACGCCCGAATATTTTCAAAGTCCCAACGTACCGGTCAAGAGTAAAGTACCATTTTCCTACATTAGATTTCGTTCTAAATGCTTAATCCCTATGTAAAAACGTTAGTTAAGCAAGAATATCGTATTTTAAAAAAAATCTAATGATAGGATTTTCCAGAAAATTGAAAAAACCGAAAAATGTCAAGAGTAAAGTGCCATTTTCTGACATTAGATTTCGTTCTAAATGCTTAATCCCTATGTAGAAACGTTAGTTATGCAAGATTATCGTATTTTTAAAAAAATCTAATGATAGGATTTTTCAGAAAATTGAAAAAACCGTAAAATGTCAAGAGTAAAGTGCCCTTATTTTAAACATTATATCGTTCTAAATGCTTAATCCCTATGTAAAAAAGTTATCTAAGCAAGAATATGTTATTGAATAAAATGAGAAAAATTTATTTTAGCCGTAAATCGAAAATAATGGGTCGAGCGAATCGGTCGATTGCGCCGAGACGCGCTATGATGCAACAGACGAGCGATTGGAACGCCCGAATATTTTCAAAGTCCCAACGTACCGATCAAGAGTAAAGTACCATTTTCCTACATTAGATTTCGTTCTAAATGCTTAATCCCTTTGTAAAAACGTTAGTTAAGCAAGAATATCGTATTTTTAAAAAAATCTAATGATAGGATTTTCCAGAAAATTGAAAAAACCGAAAAATGTCAAGAGTAAAGTGCCATTTTCTGACATTAGATTTCGTTCTAAATGCTTAATCCCTATGTAGAAACGTTAGTTAAGCAAGAATATCGTATTTTTAAAAAAATCTAATGATAGGATTTTTCAGAAAATTGAAAAAACCGTAAAATGTCAAGAGTAAAGTGCCATTATTTTAAACAATGTATCTTTCTAAATGCTTAATCCCTATGTAAAAAAGTTATTTAAGCAAGAATATGTTATTGAAAAAAATTAGAAAAATTTATTTTAGCCGTAAATCGAAAATAATGGGGACACCGGAGCTGTTCGAAGCGCCGAGACGCGCCGCGTACGGCCGAATATTTTCTAAGTCCCAACGTACCGATCAAGAGTAAAGTACCATTTTCCTACATTAGATTTCGTTCTAAATGCTTAATCCCTATGTAAAAACGTTAGTTAAGCAAGAATATCGTATTTTTAAAAAAATCTAATGATAGGATTTTCCAGAAAATTGAAAAAACCGAAAAATGTCAAGAGTAAAGTGCCATTTTCTGACATTAGATTTCGTTCTAAATGCTTAATCCCTATGTAGAAACGTTAGTTAAGCAAGAATATCGTATTTTTAAAAAAATCTAATGATAGGATTTTTCAGAAAATTGAAAAAACCGTAAAATGTCAAGAGTAAAGTGCCATTATTTTAAACAATGTATCGTTCTAAATGCTTAATCCCTATGTAAAAAAGTTATTTAAGCAAGAATATGTTATTGAAAAAAATTAGAAAAATTTATTTTAGCCGTAAATCGAAAATAATGGGGACACCGGAGCTGTTCGAAGCGCCGAGACGCGCCGCGTACGGCCGAATATTTTCTAAGTCCCAACGTACCGATCAAGAGTAAAGTACCATTTTCCTACATTAGATTTCGTTCTAAATGCTTAATCCCTATGTAGAAACGTTAGTTAAGCAAGAATATCGTATTTTTAAAAAAATCTAATGGTAGGATTTTTCAGAAAATTGAAAAAACCGTAAAATGTCAAGAGTAAAGTGCCATTATTTTAAACAATGTATCGTTCTAAATGCTTAATCCCTATGTAAAAAAGTTATCTAAGCAAGAATATGTTATTGAATAAAATGAGAAAAATTTATTTTAGCCGTAAATCGAAAAAAAGACTGTTCGTTTCTCTGTCTCTCTCGCGCGATCGAAGTATTGATGTTTCCCGGCAAAGTAATGGGATATTAATTAAACTTTATACACGAAATTACTCGTTTTGATCCCCGCTACACAGCCGTATACTTTTTATAATTTTGTGGAATCGGGAACCTTGAAATATTTAACATAACGCGGATCGACTGTCTCTGTCTCTTTCTAGATCGGAATAATCGATGTTTCCCGGAAAACTATTCGGAGATTAATTAAACTTTATACACGAAATTACTCGTTTTGATCCCCGCTACACAGCCGTATACTTTTTATAATTTTGTGGAATCGGTAACCTTGAGATATTTAACATAACGCGGATCGACTGTCTCTGTCTCTTTCTAGATCGGAATTATCGATGTTTCCCGGCAAACTATTGGGAGATTATTTAAACTTTATACACGAAATTACTCGTTTTGATCCCCGCTACACAGCCGTATACTTTTTATAATTTTGTGGAATCGGTAACCTGGAGATATTTAACATAACGCGGATCGACTGTCTCTGTCTCTTTCTAGATCGGAATAATCGATGTTTCCCGGCAAACTATTGGGAGATTAATTAAACTTTATACATGAAATTACTCGTTTTGGTCCCCGCTACACAGCCGTATACTTTTTATAATTTTGTGGAATCGGTAACCTTGAGATATTTAACATAACGCGGATCGACTGTCTCTGTCTCTTTCTAGATCGGAATTATCGATGTTTCCCGGCAAACTATTGGGAGATTATTTAAACTTTATACATGAAATTACTCGTTTTGGTCCCCGCTACACAGCCGTATACTTTTTATAATTTTGTGGAATCGGGAACCTTGAAATATTTAACATAACGCGGATCGACTGTCTCTGTCTCTTTCTAGATCGGAATTATCGATGTTTCCCGGAAAACTATTCGGAGATTAATTAAACTTTATACACGAAATTACTCGTTTTGATCCCCGCTACACAGCCGTATACTTTTTATAATTTTGTGGAATCGGTAACCTTGAGATATTTAACATAACGCGGATCGACTGTCTCTGTCTCTTTCTAGATCGGAATTATCGATGTTTCCCGGCAAACTATTGGGAGATTATTTAAACTTTATACATGAAATTACTCGTTTTGATCCCCGCTACACAGCCGTATACTTTTTATAATTTTGTGGAATCGGTAACCTGGAGATATTTAACATAACGCGGATCGACTGTCTCTGTCTCTTTCTAGATCGGAATAATCGATGTT
>NW_027476160.1:440000-470000 GCF_051020955.1 Megalopta genalis
GCAACCTTTGTTTACTGATTTGCGGGATATGAAGCTAGAGGTGACTATCTCTGCTGTTCGGTCAGAGAGGTAACTTTGAATAACTTTGTATATATTTTGCGGACAATTTCTATTTTTTAGGTTCCAGAGGATGCTGGGCCACCATACCGAATCGAAAGCTCCTGAGATGTCGAAGAGCAGACCTATCATATATTTGTTCCGAGAGTAAGTTACATGTTTTCTTAATTCAACCATGGCGTCCTCTGTTGACCTTCCGGGTTTGAATCCGAATTGTCTATCAGAGGTGAGCTCATGGTTGTGCAGAAGGCAGTGGATCTTATTGGCCATAAGCTTTTCCAGAATTTTGCCGAGGACTGGGAGGAGAGAGATCGGCCTATAGGACTTAGGATCGCTCTCCTCTTTCTCTTTTCCTTTAAGTAGCACACGAATCTGAGCACGCTTCCATTGTTTTGGGAATACGCCGTGGGTTAGGCAATCATTAAACAGTCCTGTGATTTCCCCATGTAGGGTAGTCCAGGCCCGCTTAATGACTACGTTTTCTAGTCGGTCGTGTCCGGGGGCTTTATTCGGTTTAAGGGATTTTACTATTGTGGCTATGTCTGTTTTTAAGAATGGGGGAGAATTTTCCGTGGCTGGAGGTGACGACGTCTCCAGTCGGATGTTAATTTGTCTGTTTGTTTCGTTGGTCGTGTTATCGTCTGGAACTAGGTGGGCTAAGAGTTTGTCTATTGTGTCGCGTAGTGTGATTGTTTGTTCACCTTGTATTTGTATACTTTCGCATACTTTGTCTGCTTTTAGTTTTTTGTTTGCTATTTTGTATGTTATTCCCCATGCGTTTTCGTTTCCTTCCTTGGAGACGAAGTTTCTCCAGCTTTTAAGTTTCGCGGATCTAATTTTTGATATATATTTATTTCGGAGGGTTCGATAAGACTCTCCTAAGGATTGCCTTACCGATTTCGTTTTTGTTCTTTGATAGATACGTCTTGCCTCAGTGACCTCTTTTCTAAGTTTGCTTAGTTGCGGAGTCCACCAAGGGACGGATTTCGGGAAGCGTGTTTTTTGCGGGATGGATTGTTCTGCTGCTGTTATGATTTTATTTTCTATTTTCGCGGCGAGTGATTCTGGAGTTGAGGTTTCTAAGGGGGGCGGGTCGTTTGTAGTTTTGTTGGAGAGACAGTGGTGAAATTTGTCCCAGTCTGCTTTTTTAACGTTGAACCTATTGGTTCTGACTGGTCGGCTAGAAGTGTGGAATAGTTGGATGGAATAGGTTATTAGACTGTGGTCGCTCGTGGTCGTACTGTCATGTACCGACCAACACCTGATTTTGTCGAATGAGTTTGCACACGCTAGAGTGAGATCAATGTTAGAAGTTCCTCTAGGTGTGTTGAATGTGAAGGTTGCGGAAGGCTTATTAACTACGAAGAGTCTGTGTTGGGAGATGAAATCTTCCATTGTCTCTCCTCGAGGATCTGTGCGTTTGCTGAACCAGAGGGGGGAGTTCGCGTTTGAATCTAAGCTAATTATTATTTTATGCCCCTTGAGAGTTGTAATTGCTTTATCTAGGTGGGCTAAGTATGAGTCTATGTTTTCGCAAAATTGGAGATACGCGTTGATTATGTAGAATCTGTCGTCTTTCGTGCAGATTTCTACGCATGTGCAATGGGTGTTGCTTATTTGTGCGATCTTAAGGGCTTCTATTTCGGTGTTGAAAATAACTATTGCTGATTTAATTTTGTCCGCGGTAGAGATTTTTGAAAAGCGTTTTTTGTCGGTTATGATTTTTGTAGTAATTCCGAAGCCTGGGATGGAGTTAGTAGATAGGGACAGTTAGTGTCGTCGTTGTGAGTCTTAAGATGGGCTATGCCTGGGTCCTATGTGGACTATACTAGCCGCTCTCTCGACGCGTGCCGATGGTCTGGCTCTACCCTCGTTCGTTATCGTGACAGGGGAAGACAACGTGCTACTCCCACTGCCACCTCGAGTCCAACCCAATCCAGGCACTCTTGACGGAGTAGTGTTAAAGTCAATTTATCTCCGCAAGAGGGGCTTCAGCCTGGCCCGAGGGGGCGAACCCCGAGGGGTCCGCCCAGCATGCCGTTCGAATGGCGGAGTGGACAAGTCCACGTCTGCCCGTCACTCAAGTCGGACACGGGACGACTCCAAAGCTAGCGCCGCCTGATAGGAAGCGCAAGCTGGGTCCCGCGACTTGTGTGCACTAGCCCACCCTCTGTCCTTGCAATTAGAGCAGACCGGAGGTTCACTCTTCTTGCTACAGAGCGTGAAGGTATGCCCCTTTTGGGAGCAGTGACCGCACACGTCCTCCTTGAATTTACAACGCTTCGAGGTATGCCCGAAGCGTTGACAACGGTAGCACCGAAGCACCTGGACGAAATCCCGTACACGACAGGAGTTCCATCCAAGGTAAACTCGGCTACCCCTCTGCTTCAGCCGCTGAAGATTCTGCGGACTGACGGCAACGACCCAGTTGGCTGTCTCCGGGGTCTTGCCAGCCATGCGGCTGACCCGAATTCCCGAAGGCACATCCTTCTGGTTCGCATCGCAGAGATTTTGCCTCCAAATACTGGAGGCAATTTCGTCCTTACCCATCCGACGCGGGACGTCGTAAACTAAAACCTCGGGGTCCCGCTTGGTAGGTAAGGAGACGGACAGACCCGCGCTCCGGAGCTTCTTATTGCCAACGAAGGCTTGCAGGTCCTCCTTTCGGTCGGTCTCGACGACGATGCCACCGGAGTGGATGCGTCGGACCGACTTAATTCGGATCGCCTCCTTCGCTGGTTTAACGAGCGACAGAACAGTAACCTTCGTAACTTCGCTGCTCTGTCCTTTTTCCTTCGGCGGGAAGATTTTTACCACATGCTGCGATTGTGGCCGTCTCCCCGCTTCCGGAGAAGCTCCTTTGCAGTCGACTTTGTTCACATGGGCGTAAGTCGACTGCGCGGCGTTGCAGGCCGTCTTCGGGAGAGTTCCCTTGGACGGCCCAGGTCGCATCGCACTCATTACGGCAGGACGCGCTTTTAGGTCCGCCCTGACCGCGGCGAGCTGCCCTTCGACGAAGCTATTCCGTTGAATAAGCTCCTGGACCAGCTCGTTGAGTGCCTCAACCTCGGCGAGTATCTTTGACCCGGACTCCTTATTGACTTTCGACTCAGGTCGAAAGCAAAAGGTCCGTATTTCGGACACTCGCCTAAAGGCTTCGTCTCTTACGAGATCGAGAGGCCGTACCTTCTGCCCGGAGAACGTCCCCTTCGGTCTCCTGGCCCGGTTTACTGCGGCCTTGCCGGTGGGTGCGCCCGGCTTGGCTCGCTTTGACTTTTTGGTGACGGTTTGCCAACCGTCACCAGTAGGGTCCTCGACACGCTCGGGTGCCGACTGCACCTTCACGAGTGACGTGTCTCCGACTCGTTCGATTACTTCCACGTTACCGGTGTCCGGCGTACCTTCTACCGTGGGCTCGGTTTTCACCGAGACCGCTCGCGTGGGAGTCACACATCTTTGCAAGATCACACGAGGATTGGCGATATTAATCACCTTCCCGGATCTTGTCTTTCTCACAGACGCGGGGGGACTGACAGCTGCATTTGCAGTTCCCGCGTCTGCGGCGACGGCTTCACTCCGAGTAGGAGCTGGACCCGTCGTCTTTGGACGCTTAGTTTTTTGTTCATTAATTTTATTAAGACCCATAATGTGTCTTGGTCTTTCATCCAGTGCGCTCCCCGGCCACCACCGACCCACACAATTTGGAACCCGCCAAAGGCTGAGTTAGGGCTACGCACCGAATATAGTCTGCTGGCTGGGTCGGTTTCCTTACCCAGCCCGCGTCCTCGCCCAGCAGAACCCACTTGCCCGAAGCGTGTGGTCGTTCCAAGCCGATTGACTGGACCAGGGCTGCTTTTCTCGTCCAGCCGCCCATCTAGCCGAAGCAGAGGCCAAAGGTACGTGTTGGGGACGTCTCACCCGCAGGAGAGGGCCCCCTCAGATCCCAGGATCCTCTTTTCCGACGACAAGGGTCGCCACGCACGGCAAACACGTGGGAGACAGCAGTCGGAGAGGCTGCCTCTTCCTCTCCACCACACTTCGTTCAGTTCGCTGCGTATTTAAGAACACGAGCTATCCAGCGGTACCTTTTTCGTGGAGGCTCAAGTGTGGCTAGGGCACGTTTGCCCCTTGCGGCCTGGGTTGCCCAGGGGATTGATTGCATCCCATGTATTCCTGAGCCCAGCGGAGTGTTGTCTAGTGGCGTGTTCCGCCCACGAAAAACGGTCTGAAAAACCGTTTAACGTAAACTGGGGAACTGATGCCACGAGTGACAACAGTTCCCCAGTCGGAAGTCATACAGCACATACAGTGCTGTACAAAGAACACGCCACAGCCCGTATGCTAAATCAGGGCCTCGCCATTATGCGAAGTACTACATGTACGACGCACTGACGGTCTCTAATGCCTTCATCGCCGATACACCCATCGACTCGGCCGATCAACCCTCCTACGCGAGGGCTAGTTCGGGGGTTATCTCCCGCCCTGGGTGGCCACAGACCGCCACCGCCAGTAGATAGGGACAGTTAGTGTTGTCGTCAAACTGTGGTCTCTGAGAGACGGGCCGTACCTAAGTCCTTGGTGGACCATACCGGCCGCTCTTGCGACTTGTGCCTGGTGTTCGGGCTCTACCTTCGTTCACCATCGCATCAGGGGAAGACAGCGTGCTACTCCCACTGCCACCTCGAGTCCAACCCAATCCAGGCACTCTTACGGAGTAGTGTTAAAGTCTTTTATCTCCGCAAGAGGGGCTTCAGCCTGGCCCGAGGGGACGAACCCCGAGGGGTTCGCCCAGCATGCCGTACATCAACGGAGCTGGACGAGTCCACGCTCCGTATGCAGTTTCGTTCTATGTTCGCTTCTTAGTCTTGCTTACGGATCGTGCGAATTTTCGGAACTCCTGAAACAGCTGCTCTGACACCAGGCTGGCTTTGTCGATTGGCCACTGAAATCCTTCTCGAATCGCCGCCTGGCGTAGGTGTTCCCTGTCCTCTACGTAACGCTGACAATCGTAGAGGACGTGGTTTGGAGTTTCCTCCTCCCCACATTCGCACAACTCGTCGTCGACCAGGGCGAACGTCTTGAGCTTCGCACGGAAGTCTCCGTGTCCGCTCAAGAACTGCGCTACATCATGGTCGACTCTGATCCAGCTCGCTGAGAGACGGTCTGATACCTCGCCGAAGTATTGGAAGGTTTCCCTACCCTTCGTCGAGGACGACCATCTCTGCTGCCACATCTCTAAAGTCGCCTCCCTCAGCCTTCTGCGAACTTGGGCTTCGGTGACGACTTCGTCAGCCAATTCGGCCTGACTCACTTGATAGGTTCCATGTTGGAACCCGAGTTTCTTCCTGGCTTTGTACACGCAGCTGAACTCCGCTATCGCCAAGTCCACAGGTATCTCCCCGGCGATCACGGGGATCGCATCAGTGGAGACTGTCCTGTAGGCTTTGACGCAGCCAAGCAGAACATGCCTCTGCGCCCTGGTGAGCACTTTACTCGTCCCAGAGGTAAGGCGGTCTGCCCAGCCCGCGGCAGCATACGTGACGATTGGGACAAACAAGCCGCGGTACAAAGTACGCATCGTCCGATATCCCAATCCCCAGTTCGACTTAGCAATCCTTGCTAGCGCATTAAACGTTCGCAAGGACTTGGCATTCAAATACTCGACATGGGAATGGATACCCAGTCTAGAGTCAAAATGCACGCCAAGGTAACGCACAGAGTCCTTGGCGGCAATATTCCGACCTCCTACTTTTATCACAGGTGGCCTCTCTCTGTCGAGAGAGCCTTTTAAGAATAACATCTCGGTCTTGGTCGCAGACAGCGACAATTTCTGCTGGTCGCACCAGCGAGAAATGGTGTCCACAACCAATTGGCCATTGCTTTCTAGACCCTTCCTGCTGTTCGCGAAGATCAAGACAAGAAGGTCGTCTGCATAGGCGATGGGCTCGCAAGCGAGCCCGGCGTTCGATAAGAGCTGTAGAACCTCGTCGAAGACTAAGTTCCAACAGCTCGGACCAAGAATCGATCCCTGTGGGCAGCCCTTAGTGACTTTCTTCCGCACTGCACCGCGATCAGACACCATAGTCACCACGCGGCCGTCGAAGTAGTCGACCACCAATCTAAGTAGGTTTTTTGGGCAGCCTCGCTTCCTCAACGCGTTGAGTATGCTTGGCCACCAGACATTATCAAAGGCCGCAGCAATGTCGAAGAGCAGACCCACGACGTACTTTTCCTCTCGACCGGACGCAAGCTCCCTCATCTTTACCACGGCATCAGTCGTGGATCGATGCGGCCTGAATCCGTATTGCCGATCGGAGGCGTAGTCGGGGTGCAAAAACAAACTAGCTAATCGCGTAGCGATTAGCTTCTCCAAGACTTTGCCTACGACCGAAAGCAAGCATATTGGTCTGTAGGACTTTATCTCCGTTTCAGGTTTCTCGGGTCCTTTAAGGATGGTAATGATGGACCCGACTTTCCATTCCACGGGAAAGACTCCGTGTGCCAGGCATCCGTTGTAGAGTCGGAGGAGCTCGCGTGAGATTGTATTACACGAACGTTTTAAAATCTCCGGCTCGATCCGATCTAGGCCTGGACACTTGCCGCTCTTCAGTCGGTTGACCGCCGATCTGAGCTCCGAGAGGGTGAAGGGACTGGCGTCCTCACTCTCCGGCTCGATGGCAGCTTCCCTCCTGACTCGCGCATGATCCGGGGAGTCATTCGCGGGGCTATCGTCCGGAATTAACCCCTCCAGCAGCGCGGAAGCGGTGGAGTCCCAGTCTGTGGTGTAACCCTGGGCAGTGTTACGATTTATATTCGAGATGACCGTGCTGGCTGTCATCTTCTGCCTCGTGATCTTATAAATGAGGCCCCAGGGTTCCTTGTTTCCCTGCTCGGTCACGAATGCACGCCAGCTGTGCGACCGAGCAGCTTTGATGGCGGCTTTGTAGGCCTTTCTCTGTTTAAGATACTCGGTCCTCTTGGCCGCCCTCTGCTCCTCTGAACATGCTGCGTTCTGCGAGGCTCGTCTAAGTTTGTAGACTCGCCTCTTTTGCCTCGTCAGGTCGGCCGTCCACCATGGGACGGATTTTGAATGCCACTGCTTGGTTGGCATCGAGGAGTCGCACGCTTGGACGATCATTCTTTCGATCTCCTGTGCTAGATGTTCGACATCCCCCTTATTGTTCAATGGATCGGGGGATATACTCCTCTTACTTTCCTGCAGCGCCTTGTCGAACTCGGGCCATTTTGCGCTTCGGAGTCGGAACCTTGGTAATAATCCGTTCCGGTTGGTGCTGCTGTTGCTACTAATTTCGGCAGCACCGTCCTCGGCGCAAAAACTCAAAGAAAACTCTATGACTCGGTGGTCGCTGGTCGTCAGGTCCTCGCGGACCTTCCAACCTCGCACCTTGTCGCAAATATCAGGTGTCGATAGTGTGACGTCGATGTATGACTGTCCACTAGGGCTGGAAAACGTCGGAGCGTTTCCAGCCTCGTTCAAGACAACCAAGCCATGGCTCACGATAAACTCTTCGAGTTTACGGCCTCTCACGTCCGTCTCCGCGCTGCCCCACTGGGCTGATTTTGCGTTAACGTCGGCAGAGATAATGACTCGGTTATGCTTAAGTGCGGAAAGAGCTCTCTCCAATCGCGCCAGACCTGATTCAACGTCATCGGAGCATTGAAAGTACTGGCTGATCAGGAAGAAGCTCCCAAACGAACCCGAGATGCTGACACAGGACAAATGCGTGTCGCACAAGTTAGAGACTTTGACCACGGTTAGATCCGGGTTTCTGACCGCTATTGCAGCCATCACCGGTTCGCCTGCCGTGATCAGCCTCGTTCTCAAGCCTAGCCCGGGCACAGTACCCCGCCAGCTATATGGCTCTTGTGCAAGCAACACATCTACCCCTCGCCTATGCATCTCAGTCCGGACTTCGTCGGTCACATTTCGGGCCCGCTGCATGTTATGCTGCATGACCCGTATGACTCTCGAGCGTCGCCGGTCGTTTGTACTATCCATTCGAGATTCAAATTATTATTCGCGTCTTATACGAGACATCTCCAAAACCAGCGCTTCCTGATAGGAGGCGCAGGCCGGGTCTCGCGACTTATGCTCAGATGGTCGCCCTCTGTCTTTACAGTTGGAGCAAACCGGAGGCTTGCTCTTCCTGTTACAGAGCGCATACCCGTGCCCTTTTTCGGCACAATGTCCGCAGACATCCTCTTTGAATTTGCAGCGCTTCGCCGTGTGCCCGAAGCGCTGGCACTTATAGCATCGGGTGACCTGTATGAAGTCCCGCACACGACAGGAACTCCACCCGAGGTACACCCGGTCCCCTCTCTGCGCCAGCCGCCGACGAATCTGCGGACTGACGGCCACTACCCAGTTGGCTGTCTCCGGGGTCTTGCCAGCCATGCGACTGACCCGAACACCCGAAGGCACATCCTTCTGGGACGCCTCAGAGAGGTTTTGCCTCCAAAGACTGGAGGCAATTTCCTCCTTGCCCATCCCTTTCGGAATGTCATAAATCAGGACCTCGGGGTCCCGTTTGCTGGGCAAGGAGACGGACAGTCCCGCACTCGCCAGCTTCTTATTGCCTACGAAGGCTTTTAGGTCCTCCTTGCGATCGGTTTCGACGACGATGCCACCGGAGTGGATGCGTCGAACCGATCTGACACGGATCGCCTCCTTCGCAGGTTTTACGATCGACAGAACAGCTCTCTTAGTAGCATCGCTGTTCTGTCCTTTATCCTTTGGCGGGAAGATACGCACCACGTATTGTGTCGGTGGTCTTCTCGCCTCCGGAGTCGCTGACTGGTTGACCTTTGCCACTTGGGCGTAGGTCAACTGCGCGGCATTGGAGACCGTCTTCGGGAGGGTTCCCTTGGACGGCCCAGGTCGCGCCGCACTCATTACGGCAGGACGCGCTTTTAGGTCCGCCCTGACCGCGGCGAGTTGCCCTTCGACGAAGCTGTTTCGTTGAATCAGCTCCTGGACCAACTCGTTGAGTGCTCCGACTTCTGCTAGTATCTTCGACCCGGACTCCTTGTTGACTTTCGACTCGGGTCGAAAGCAAAAGGTCCGTATCTCCGATACTCGCCTGAAGGCTTCGTCTCTCACGAGATCGAGAGGCCGTACCTTGTGCCCGGAAACCGTCCCCTTCGATTTCCTGGCCTGGTTTGCTGCGGCCTTGCCAGTAGGTGCGACTGGCTTGGCACGCTTCGACTTTTTGGTGACGGTTTTCCAACCGCCACCTTCGGGGTCTTCGACACGCACGGGTGCCGGTTGCACCTTCACGAGCGTGTCTTTGACTGATTCGATTTTTCTGGGTTTCTCCTTCCCAGCCTTGCGGCTGGGGGAGTCCCCCGACTTGGGCGCTGTCCCCACGTTACCGGTGTCCGGCGCGCCTTCTACCGTGGCCTCAGTTTTCACCGAGACCGCTCGCGTGGGTGTCACGCATCTCTCCAAGGTCACACGAGGATTGGCGATGTTCAGCACCTTCCCGGACCTTGTCTTTTTCGCAGACGCAGGAGGGCTAACAGCTGCTGCTGTAGCTTCCGCGTCTGTGGCGACGGCTTCACTCCGAGTAGGAGCTGGACCCGCCGACTTCGAACGTTCAATTTGTACTTTCAATTTAGATCCCATAGTTAGATCTTTGCCTTCATCCGGTACGCTCCCCGGCCACCACCGACCCACACATTTTGGAACCCGCCATCAGGCTGGGTTAGGGCTACGCACCGGACATAGTCTGCTGACTGGGCCGATTGCTCAACCCAGCCCGCGTCCTCGCCCGTCAGAACCCACTCGCCGAAGCGTATGGTCGTTCCAAGCCGATTGACTGGACCAGGGCTGCTTTTCTCGTCCAGCCTCCCATCTAGCCGAAGCAGAGGCCAAAGGTACGTGTTGGGGACGTCTCACCCGCAGGAGAGGGCCCCCTCAGATCCCAGGATCCTCTTTTCCGACGACAAGGGTCGCCACGCACGGCAAACACGCGGGAGACAGCAGTCGGAGAGGCTGCCTCTTCCTCTCCACCACACTTCGTTCGGTTCGCTGCGTTTTGAGAACACGAGCTATCCAGCGGTACCTTTTTCGTGGAGGCTCAAGTGTGGCTAGGGCACGTTTGCCCCTTGCGGCCTGGGTTGCCCAGGTGATTGGTTGCATCCCGATTTCTAGATCCAGCGGCATGTTGCTACGTGGCGCGCTCAGACAACGAAAATGCGGCATTCCGGTCAGACCAGAAAAACCGCACAACGTGACGCGGGGGACTGCAGCCACAAGTGACAACAGTCCCCCGGTAGGGAGTAGTACAGCATATTCAATGCTGTACATGAACACGCCACAGCCCGTATGCTTAGTTCAAGGGCCTCGCCATTATGCGAAGTACTACATGTACAACGCACTGGCGGTCTCAAAATACCCTCATCGCCGATGCATCTGATGCATCCGTCAACTCGGCAGCATTCACTCCGTCGGCGTGTTGCTTTGTGGCGTGTTCAGATAACGAAAATGCGGCATTCCAGTCAGACCAGAAAAACCGCATAACGTAACGCGGGGGACTGAAGCCACAAGTGACAACAGTCCCCCGGATGGGAGTAGTGCAGCATGTTCAATACTGCACAAGAACACGCCACAGCCCGCTTGCTTAATCACGGGCCTCGTCATTATGCGAAGCACTACATGTACAACGCACTGACGGTCTCTCGAGTGCCTTCATCGCCGATGCACCTATCGACTCAGCAGCAACATTCAATCCGACGGCGTGTTGCTTCGTGGCGTGTTCAGACAACGAAAATGCGGCATTCCAGTTAGACCAGAAAAACCGCATAACGTGACGCGGGGGACTGCAGCCACAAGTGACAACAGTCCCCCGCTAAGGAGTAGTACAGCATATTCAATGCTGTACATGAACACGCCACAGCCCGCATGCTTAATCTCGGGCCTCGCCATTATGCGAAGTACTACATGTACGACGCACTGACGGTCTAAAATGCCTTCATCGTCGACGCATCCATCGACTCGGTAGTAGCAACAACCTACGCGAGGACTAGTTCGGGGGTCGCCTCTCAACCCTGGGTGGCCACAGACCGCCACCGCCAGTAGATAGGGACAGTTTAGTGTGAATCTGGTCACCGCGAAGGTGACGCAGACATGTTTCCTCGCCCATTCGGGCATACACAACTAAATTTCCATCCACTTCCAGCGGCCCCACATTCAAGGGAAAGGGCCGAGGAAAAATCCGCACGTGCCATTGAGACGTTTACAATGGACGAGTTCTTTAGCCGCCAGCGAATTTCAGTTTCCATCTATCTGCTGGCGCCCACGGGGAACCACGGGGAGGCGAACTCGTGACACGACGCCTCGCGTCCACTAAACGAAGACCTAGGAAATCGGGATGGGTGTTGGAATCAGGATTTTTCCTACCGGAAGCCCTTTAGCCAAAGGGTTTCCCGGCAGAAGGATGCGAATACCTGGAAGACCTTTTCCGATGACACGAAGTGTTGTGCCGCTTCAGGCCATTTCCAGGTTCCGCTAGGGGTGATGTCCCGTAGAGCTTCTCTCTGCGGGTTGAAGTGTTTGCAGCGGAGAAGGAAGTGGTCTACCGTGTCCGACCCGTGACCACACCCACACGCCTCGCTGTCGGCAACCCCGTACGCGAAGAGGCGCGAACGGAAATTCCCATGTCCAGTGAGGACTTGTGTGGTGAAGTGGTTCGGTACCATCCACCCGGCCGCCATCCTTCTCTCGATACTGCTGAAGAAGGTGAAAGTTGTGCGGCCTTTGTGGGAGGAGTCCCACATGGATTGCCACATCCTTTTCACCTCAGCCACGATCCTAATTTTCGCATCGTTGGTTCCCGCTGGGACCACGATGTTACCGATCCTGGCATCCATATTTTTCCTGACCTGGTAAAGGGCTTTGGCCTGTTGTAGCTCAAGTCCGATAGGGGGGGTACCGGCCACCACACACATGCTATCCCACGATGACCGGCGGTATGCACCGGTCACCGCGATGAGAGCACGCCGTTGAGCGGCTCCGAGTATTCCCAGCTCCCCTGCCGTGCACCCTCCGGCCCATCCGGCGGCGGCGTAAGTCGCTACCGGGATGAAGACCCCGCGGTACACAGCCGAGAGTGCTCTGAAACCGAGCCCCCATCCTCGTCTCGCCAACCTGCCAAGTTTCGCGAAAAGCGACCCGGTTTTGTCGCTGATATATTGACAATGGGATCGGACACCCATGTCCCTATCTAAGTGGACGCCTAGGTATCTAACTGTATTCTTGAATTTAATTGACCTCGCTCCGATCCGAATGACCGGCGGTCTTTTCTGGAAATCTACTTTCGATGCGCGGACTGCTTTTCTTTTTCTATCGGGACGCGAACCTCCCCGTCGGCCTATTTTTTCCCTGTCTGCGTACCCATTCCGGAGTACAATTGCTTCCGATTTCGAATCGGATATCTCTAATTTAGCTGTCCTGCACCAACCTAGGATCTGGTCGACAACGCGTTGACCCTCGATCTCTAGGTCTCTGCGGCTGTTTCCCCCCACGAGGACGATGAGGTCGTCCGCGTATGCTAAGAACCTATTCTCAACTGAGGTTTCGAGTAACCTCAGGAGACCGTCGAACATAAGGTTCCAGCACGCGGGGCCGAGGACGGAACCTTGCGGGCATCCTCTTGTCACGTGCTTGGAGATCCTTTCTGTTCCTATCGTGAGACTGACCTTGCGGTCCTCGAAGTAATTGGAGATTACCTCGAAGACGTTGCGCGGGCAGTCTCGATCCCTAAGACTACCTAACACTAGGGGCCACCAGACGTTGTCGAAGGCTCCGGAAATGTCGAAAAGTAGTGCGATCACATGCCGATGCTCGGTGTCATCGACCATGCGGCGCAACTCGACAATTGCATCTTCAGTCGACTTTCCGCGCGTAAACCCGAACTGTCTGCTGGAGATGCGTCCCGTCGCCATCGCCGTCTGCTCTAATCTGCTCTTAAGGAGCTTCTCGAAAGTTTTCCCGATCACGGAGAGGAGACATATTGGTCGGTAGGATTTTGGGTCCTTCTCGTCCTTTCCTTCGCCTTTCAGGAGGATTCTCAGAGAGCCCACCTTCCAGGCGGAGGGGAAGACGCCCCATCGAAGGCACCCATTGAATAGTCGCGAGAGTTCCCCGAGGATCGTTTTCGCGGAGGCCTTCAGGACCTGTACCTCGATGAGGTCCGGTCCTGGCACCTTTTTATTTTCGAAGGAACGAATTGCTCCGGCCACCTCCACCAAGGAAAAGGGCGAGGCGTCGGCGGTATTCGGGGCGATTCGCGCCTCTTCCCGGAGAACCCTTTGTGTCGGCGAATCGAGTTCAGGTCGGTCGTCAGGGACGTGGGCTTCCAGAAGCTCGCTGGCGGTTTCTAAAGCACCGGTTGTACTTTTATTGTTGCGCCGGAGTGTGCTTATCACTTTCTCTACACGGAGTTTATTTGCCTGGAGCTTGTATACGATGCCCCAGGGCTCCGTGTTCCCGTTCGACGTCACGAAGTTTTGCCAGCTTTCCCGTTTCGTCCTCTTCACCTTCCTACTGTAGTTCCGCAACGAAGTACGGTATTCCTGCAGTTTTTGGAGGCGGGAGGGTCCGTCTATCGTCTTCTGGAAGGCACGCCTCTGCCTGTACACGGCCTTTTTGAGCTTTGTTAGCTCTTTGGTCCACCACGGGTTGGACTTTCTAAATTTTCTCTTCTTAGGCATTGACGCGGTGCAGGCGTCAGTGATGACGGCTGTGAGCGTCTCTGCCATCCTATTTACATCTTCCACCGACTCCAAACTCAGGACTTCGAGCCTCGACCGTGAGTGGTCGGACAGGGCCTCCGAGAACCGCTCCCAATCCGCTCGACGAGTGTCGAACCGAGAGTTCGCTGCTCCCTGATTTCCCGTCGCGGCCCTAGGTACCCGCAGCCGGATGTCGATGGCGTTATGATCGCTAGTCGTCCATTCGCTTCTTATCCTCCATTCCTTAATATAGGGCGTCATGGAGGGGGATGCCAAGGTAACGTCGATGTATGACGATCCTTTTGGCGTCCAGAAGGTGGGTGGTTGACTAGCGTCGTTAACTACAGTTAATCTAAACGCGGAAACTAATCTTTCTAACTGCGCTCCCTTCTCGTCTGTGCTATTTGGGCTCCAGAGCGAGGATTGCGCGTTCGCGTCGACAGAAATTATAACTCTCTTCCCCCTCAATGCCAGGAGAACCGTTTCCAAGTGCTTGAGGTGCTTCTCTATCTCGTCTTGGTATTGAAAATAATGAGATACCGCGTAGAAGGAGAAGCCGGGGGTCAGCACTTCCGCGCATGCGCAGTGCGGGTTACTGAGTTGAGAGATGAACGTGACCTCAAAGTGAGGGTTGGGGATGGCGACAGCGGCCCACGGGGAGTGGGTTTTCACCGCCGCCACCCTCACTTCGGTCCCTAATCCGCTTACCCTATAACCTGCGCCTTGCTTACTGGCGTGTGGCTCCTGCAAGAGCAGGACGTCCAGTCGCTTTTGCGCTATTAACTCCCTAACTTCGCCCGTTACTACAGCCGAATGTCGCATGTTCAGCTGTAGTATCCTGATTCCCGTGGCTACATTCGCGGTCGCGGGGTCGCGGTTTCGCGTTGGGGTTGGGGGGACGCGGGGGTTGTTTTTCCTATTTTTCCCTAAATTCGTAACGTCGCACCTTACGAGGTGGACGCGGACGGCGCGAAGACCGATTCCGTCCAATTGTTTAGAAGAGTCTAGTCCTTTTATATTGCCTAGGTCGTTGCCAATGTCCCTCCTGTCCATAGCGGTTAATTCCGCCACAGGGACCCCAGGGACGGGAGTCCCTGTGTCCGAGGCTCTAGCTTTGTATTGTTTTTTAGGCATTATTGATATTAAAGTTAACTGCCCGCCTTCGTCCTTTCCCGTTCGTTCCGTTGTCATGTCCGTTTGAATAGCCATAGTCATAGTTATAGTCCTAGTAATAGGACATGGGTGATGCCATAGTCGTGGAAGCGCGTACGCTCACGCTGATCTTCTGACCGCCGGAAGCACGAAACCTCTGATCTGGGCAAAATCGGCAAGCCGAGGAAGAACGGACAGGACACATGCTGGACTGGCGAGAAAGCGTGTTCTTCCGCTCGCGCTAGGCATTTCGATTTCTGACACCTCTTGATTTAAAAAATCAGTTTTTTGATAGTTTTCTCTCTCCACTGGGCTATTTCATTTTAGCCACAGTTTTCAATTGGTACGATTTGCTTCCAAATCTTACAGATGCATTTTAAAAAATTTTTCCATCGCTCGGACAGAAGAGTCGATTGCTCAGTGAGTACGAGTATACATACAAAGTGCATACGGGTAACCAACCCCGTAGGGCTTGCCACATATGGGCCATTCGGTCAAAGACACCGACCCGTGGCCACGCTGTGTGGAGAAAAGTCCGTAACGTAAACGGCACGAAACAGTCAGGACCGAAGCCCCGAAGGAGCTCTGAGACAGCTTCTCGACCGAGATCGTAGAATTGGCCCAAAACCCGCTCTGCTCCGTCCGCCTCGCACGGACCGTGTATCTCTTATAGATACCGAACGGCCGGCAAGGACGCCGGCGCCGCCGGCCGAATAGCACGCGCGCTTATGAGTGTAAACCGCTGCGGCAACAGACCGCCCGGCCGTGCTGTTGTAACATAGCGCGTGAACGAACGAAAAAAATTTTTATAGTAAACATTAAAATAAATTACACTACCGTAAACTAGACAAAAAATTACACATTTTTTCCCAATATGAAAATTTTCACAAACTTTTTAAAGTCCCATCGCATCGAGTAAACTTTTTTAATAACGCGTCCGCACGATTCTAAATGCTTAATCCATATGTGAAATCGTTCACTGATCACGAATATCGCATTTAAAAAAATTACAAAAATTTATTTTTCAAAATAATCAAAAAAAACCGAAAAATCACAAGAGTAAAGTACCATTATTTTAAACAACATGTCGTTCTAAATGCTTAATCCCTATGTAAAAAAGTTATTTAAGCAAGAATATGTAATCGAAAAAAATTAGAAAAATTTATTTTAGCCGTAAATCGAAAATAATGGGGACACCGGAGCTGTTCGAAGCGCCGAGACGCGCCGCGTACGGCCGAATATTTTCTAAGTCCCAACGTACCGATCAAGAGTAAAGTACCATTTTCCTACATTAGATTTCGTTCTAAATGCTTAATCCCTATGTAAAAACGTTAGTTAAGCAAGAATATCGTATTTTTAAAAAAATCTAATGATAGGATTTTCCAGAAAATTGAAAAAACCGAAAAATGTCAAGAGTAAAGTGCCATTTTCTGACATTAGATTTCGTTCTAAATGCTTAATCCCTATGTAGAAACGTTAGTTAAGCAAGAATATCGTATTTTTAAAAAAATCTAATGATAGGATTTTTCAGAAAATTGAAAAAACCGTAAAATGTCAAGAGTAAAGTGCCATTATTTTAAACAATGTATCGTTCTAAATGCTTAATCCCTATGTAAAAAAGTTATTTAAGCAAGAATATGTTATTGAAAAAAATTAGAAAAATTTATTTTAGCCGTAAATCGAAAATAATGGGGACACCGGAGCTGTTCGAAGCGCCGAGACGCGCCGCGTACGGCCGAATATTTTCTAAGTCCCAACGTACCGATCAAGAGTAAAGTACCATTTTCCTACATTAGATTTCGTTCTAAATGCTTAATCCCTATGTAAAAACGTTAGTTAAGCAAGAATATCGTATTTTTAAAAAAATCTAATGATAGGATTTTCCAGAAAATTGAAAAAACCGAAAAATGTCAAGAGTAAAGTGCCATTTTCTGACATTAGATTTCGTTCTAAATGCTTAATCCCTATGTAGAAACGTTAGTTAAGCAAGAATATCGTATTTTTAAAAAAATCTAATGATAGGATTTTTCAGAAAATTGAAAAAACCGTAAAATGTCAAGAGTAAAGTGCCATTATTTTAAACAATGTATCGTTCTAAATGCTTAATCCCTATGTAAAAAAGTTATTTAAGCAAGAATATGTTATTGAAAAAAATTAGAAAAATTTATTTTAGCCGTAAATCGAAAATAATGGGGACACCGGAGCTGTTCGAAGCGCCGAGACGCGCCGCGTACGGCCGAATATTTTCTAAGTCCCAACGTACCGATCAAGAGTAAAGTACCATTTTCCTACATTAGATTTCGTTCTAAATGCTTAATCCCTATGTAAAAACGTTAGTTAAGCAAGAATATCGTATTTTTAAAAAAATCTAATGATAGGATTTTCCAGAAAATTGAAAAAACCGAAAAATGTCAAGAGTAAAGTGCCATTTTCTGACATTAGATTTCGTTCTAAATGCTTAATCCCTATGTAGAAACGTTAGTTAAGCAAGAATATCGTATTTTTAAAAAAATCTAATGGTAGGATTTTTCAGAAAATTGAAAAAACCGTAAAATGTCAAGAGTAAAGTGCCCTTATTTTAAACATTATATCGTTCTAAATGCTTAATCCCTATGTAAAAAAGTTATCTAAGCAAGAATATGTTATTGAATAAAATGAGAAAAATTTATTTTAGCCGTAAATCGAAAATAATGGGTCGAGCGAATCGGTCGATTGCGCCGAGACGCGCTATGATGCAACAGACGAGCGATTGGAACGCCCGAATATTTTCAAAGTCCCAACGTACCGATCAAGAGTAAAGTACCATTTTCCTACATTAGATTTCGTTCTAAATGCTTAATCCCTATGTAAAAACGTTAGTTAAGCAAGAATATCGTATTTTTAAAAAAATCTAATGATAGGATTTTCCAGAAAATTGAAAAAACCGAAAAATGTCAAGAGTAAAGTGCCATTTTCTGACATTAGATTTCGTTCTAAATGCTTAATCCCTATGTAGAAACGTTAGTTAAGCAAGAATATCGTATTTTTAAAAAAATCTAATGGTAGGATTTTTCAGAAAATTGAAAAAACCGTAAAATGTCAAGAGTAAAGTGCCCTTATTTTAAACATTATATCGTTCTAAATGCTTAATCCCTATGTAAAAAAGTTATCTAAGCAAGAATATGTTATTGAATAAAATGAGAAAAATTTATTTTAGCCGTAAATCGAAAATAATGGGTCGAGCGAATCGGTCGATTGCGCCGAGACGCGCTATGATGCAACAGACGAGCGATTGGAACGCCCGAATATTTTCAAAGTCCCAACGTACCGGTCAAGAGTAAAGTACCATTTTCCTACATTAGATTTCGTTCTAAATGCTTAATCCCTATGTAAAAACGTTAGTTAAGCAAGAATATCGTATTTTAAAAAAAATCTAATGATAGGATTTTCCAGAAAATTGAAAAAACCGAAAAATGTCAAGAGTAAAGTGCCATTTTCTGACATTAGATTTCGTTCTAAATGCTTAATCCCTATGTAGAAACGTTAGTTAAGCAAGATTATCGTATTTTTAAAAAAATCTAATGATAGGATTTTTCAGAAAATTGAAAAAACCGTAAAATGTCAAGAGTAAAGTGCCCTTATTTTAAACATTATATCGTTCTAAATGCTTAATCCCTATGTAAAAAAGTTATCTAAGCAAGAATATGTTATTGAATAAAATGAGAAAAATTTATTTTAGCCGTAAATCGAAAATAATGGGTCGAGCGAATCGGTCGATTGCGCCGAGACGCGCTATGATGCAACAGACGAGCGATTGGAACGCCCGAATATTTTCAAAGTCCCAACGTACCGGTCAAGAGTAAAGTACCATTTTCCTACATTAGATTTCGTTCTAAATGCTTAATCCCTATGTAAAAACGTTAGTTAAGCAAGAATATCGTATTTTAAAAAAAATCTAATGATAGGATTTTCCAGAAAATTGAAAAAACCGAAAAATGTCAAGAGTAAAGTGCCATTTTCTGACATTAGATTTCGTTCTAAATGCTTAATCCCTATGTAGAAACGTTAGTTAAGCAAGAATATCGTATTTTTAAAAAAATCTAATGGTAGGATTTTTCAGAAAATTGAAAAAACCGTAAAATGTCAAGAGTAAAGTGCCCTTATTTTAAACATTATATCGTTCTAAATGCTTAATCCCTATGTAAAAAAGTTATCTAAGCAAGAATATGTTATTGAATAAAATGAGAAAAATTTATTTTAGCCGTAAATCGAAAATAATGGGTCGAGCGAATCGGTCGATTGCGCCGAGACGCGCTATGATGCAACAGACGAGCGATTGGAACGCCCGAATATTTTCAAAGTCCCAACGTACCGATCAAGAGTAAAGTACCATTTTCCTACATTAGATTTCGTTCTAAATGCTTAATCCCTTTGTAAAAACGTTAGTTAAGCAAGAATATCGTATTTTTAAAAAAATCTAATGATAGGATTTTCCAGAAAATTGAAAAAACCGAAAAATGTCAAGAGTAAAGTGCCATTTTCTGACATTAGATTTCGTTCTAAATGCTTAATCCCTATGTAGAAACGTTAGTTAAGCAAGAATATCGTATTTTTAAAAAAATCTAATGGTAGGATTTTTCAGAAAATTGAAAAAACCGTAAAATGTCAAGAGTAAAGTGCCCTTATTTTAAACATTATATCGTTCTAAATGCTTAATCCCTATGTAAAAAAGTTATCTAAGCAAGAATATGTTATTGAATAAAATGAGAAAAATTTATTTTAGCCGTAAATCGAAAATAATGGGTCGAGCGAATCGGTCGATTGCGCCGAGACGCGCTATGATGCAACAGACGAGCGATTGGAACGCCCGAATATTTTCAAAGTCCCAACGTACCGGTCAAGAGTAAAGTACCATTTTCCTACATTAGATTTCGTTCTAAATGCTTAATCCCTATGTAAAAACGTTAGTTAAGCAAGAATATCGTATTTTTAAAAAAATCTAATGATAGGATTTTCCAGAAAATTGAAAAAACCGAAAAATGTCAAGAGTAAAGTGCCATTTTCTGACATTAGATTTCGTTCTAAATCCTTAATCCCTATGTAGAAACGTTAGTTAAGCAAGAATATCGTATTTTTAAAAAAATCTAATGGTAGGATTTTTCAGAAAATTGAAAAAACCGTAAAATGTCAAGAGTAAAGTGCCCTTATTTTAAACATTATATCGTTCTAAATGCTTAATCCCTATGTAAAAAAGTTATCTAAGCAAGAATATGTTATTGAATAAAATGAGAAAAATTTATTTTAGCCGTAAATCGAAAATAATGGGTCGAGCGAATCGGTCGATTGCGCCGAGACGCGCTATGATGCAACAGACGAGCGATTGGAACGCCCGAATATTTTCAAAGTCCCAACGTACCGGTCAAGAGTAAAGTACCATTTTCCTACATTAGATTTCGTTCTAAATGCTTAATCCCTATGTAAAAACGTTAGTTAAGCAAGAATATCGTATTTTTAAAAAAATCTAATGATAGGATTTTCCAGAAAATTGAAAAAACCGAAAAATGTCAAGAGTAAAGTGCCATTTTCTGACATTAGATGTCGTTCTAAATCCTTAATCCCTATGTAGAAACGTTAGTTAAGCAAGAATATCGTATTTTTAAAAAAATCTAATGGTAGGATTTTTCAGAAAATTGAAAAAACCGTAAAATGTCAAGAGTAAAGTGCCCTTATTTTAAACATTATATCGTTCTAAATGCTTAATCCCTATGTAAAAAAGTTATCTAAGCAAGAATATGTTATTGAATAAAATGAGAAAAATTTATTTTAGCCGTAAATCGAAAATAATGGGTCGAGCGAATCGGTCGATTGCGCCGAGACGCGCTATGATGCAACAGACGAGCGATTGGAACGCCCGAATATTTTCAAAGTCCCAACGTACCGATCAAGAGTAAAGTACCATTTTCCTACATTAGATTTCGTTCTAAATGCTTAATCCCTATGTAAAAACGTTAGTTAAGCAAGAATATCGTATTTTAAAAAAAATCTAATGATAGGATTTTCCAGAAAATTGAAAAAACCGAAAAATGTCAAGAGTAAAGTGCCATTTTCTGACATTAGATTTCGTTCTAAATGCTTAATCCCTATGTAGAAACGTTAGTTAAGCAAGAATATCGTATTTTTAAAAAAATCTAATGGTAGGATTTTTCAGAAAATTGAAAAAACCGTAAAATGTCAAGAGTAAAGTGCCCTTATTTTAAACATTATATCGTTCTAAATGCTTAATCCCTATGTAAAAAAGTTATCTAAGCAAGAATATGTTATTGAATAAAATGAGAAAAATTTATTTTAGCCGTAAATCGAAAATAATGGGTCGAGCGAATCGGTCGATTGCGCCGAGACGCGCTATGATGCAACAGACGAGCGATTGGAACGCCCGAATATTTTCAAAGTCCCAACGTACCGGTCAAGAGTAAAGTACCATTTTCCTACATTAGATTTCGTTCTAAATGCTTAATCCCTATGTAAAAACGTTAGTTAAGCAAGAATATCGTATTTTTAAAAAAATCTAATGATAGGATTTTCCAGAAAATTGAAAAAACCGAAAAATGTCAAGAGTAAAGTGCCATTTTCTGACATTAGATGTCGTTCTAAATCCTTAATCCCTATGTAGAAACGTTAGTTAAGCAAGAATATCGTATTTTTAAAAAAATCTAATGGTAGGATTTTTCAGAAAATTGAAAAAACCGTAAAATGTCAAGAGTAAAGTGCCCTTATTTTAAACATTATATCGTTCTAAATGCTTAATCCCTATGTAAAAAAGTTATCTAAGCAAGAATATGTTATTGAATAAAATGAGAAAAATTTATTTTAGCCGTAAATCGAAAATAATGGGTCGAGCGAATCGGTCGATTGCGCCGAGACGCGCTATGATGCAACAGACGAGCGATTGGAACGCCCGAATATTTTCAAAGTCCCAACGTACCGATCAAGAGTAAAGTACCATTTTCCTACATTAGATTTCGTTCTAAATGCTTAATCCCTATGTAAAAACGTTAGTTAAGCAAGAATATCGTATTTTAAAAAAAATCTAATGATAGGATTTTCCAGAAAATTGAAAAAACCGAAAAATGTCAAGAGTAAAGTGCCATTTTCTGACATTAGATTTCGTTCTAAATGCTTAATCCCTATGTAGAAACGTTAGTTAAGCAAGAATATCGTATTTTTAAAAAAATCTAATGGTAGGATTTTTCAGAAAATTGAAAAAACCGTAAAATGTCAAGAGTAAAGTGCCCTTATTTTAAACATTATATCGTTCTAAATGCTTAATCCCTATGTAAAAAAGTTATCTAAGCAAGAATATGTTATTGAATAAAATGAGAAAAATTTATTTTAGCCGTAAATCGAAAATAATGGGTCGAGCGAATCGGTCGATTGCGCCGAGACGCGCTATGATGCAACAGACGAGCGATTGGAACGCCCGAATATTTTCAAAGTCCCAACGTACCGATCAAGAGTAAAGTACCATTTTCCTACATTAGATTTCGTTCTAAATGCTTAATCCCTTTGTAAAAACGTTAGTTAAGCAAGAATATCGTATTTTTAAAAAAATCTAATGATAGGATTTTCCAGAAAATTGAAAAAACCGAAAAATGTCAAGAGTAAAGTGCCATTTTCTGACATTAGATTTCGTTCTAAATGCTTAATCCCTATGTAGAAACGTTAGTTAAGCAAGAATATCGTATTTTTAAAAAAATCTAATGGTAGGATTTTTCAGAAAATTGAAAAAACCGTAAAATGTCAAGAGTAAAGTGCCCTTATTTTAAACATTATATCGTTCTAAATGCTTAATCCCTATGTAAAAAAGTTATCTAAGCAAGAATATGTTATTGAATAAAATGAGAAAAATTTATTTTAGCCGTAAATCGAAAATAATGGGTCGAGCGAATCGGTCGATTGCGCCGAGACGCGCTATGATGCAACAGACGAGCGATTGGAACGCCCGAATATTTTCAAAGTCCCAACGTACCGGTCAAGAGTAAAGTACCATTTTCCTACATTAGATTTCGTTCTAAATGCTTAATCCCTATGTAAAAACGTTAGTTAAGCAAGAATATCGTATTTTAAAAAAAATCTAATGATAGGATTTTCCAGAAAATTGAAAAAACCGAAAAATGTCAAGAGTAAAGTGCCATTTTCTGACATTAGATTTCGTTCTAAATGCTTAATCCCTATGTAGAAACGTTAGTTAAGCAAGAATATCGTATTTTTAAAAAAATCTAATGATAGGATTTTTCAGAAAATTGAAAAAACCGTAAAATGTCAAGAGTAAAGTGCCATTATTTTAAACAATGTATCGTTCTAAATGCTTAATCCCTATGTAAAAAAGTTATTTAAGCAAGAATATGTTATTGAAAAAAATTAGAAAAATTTATTTTAGCCGTAAATCGAAAATAATGGGGACACCGGAGCTGTTCGAAGCGCCGAGACGCGCCGCGTACGGCCGAATATTTTCTAAGTCCCAACGTACCGATCAAGAGTAAAGTACCATTTTCCTACATTAGATTTCGTTCTAAATGCTTAATCCCTATGTAAAAACGTTAGTTAAGCAAGAATATCGTATTTTTAAAAAAATCTAATGATAGGATTTTCCAGAAAATTGAAAAAACCGAAAAATGTCAAGAGTAAAGTGCCATTTTCTGACATTAGATTTCGTTCTAAATGCTTAATCCCTATGTAGAAACGTTAGTTAAGCAAGAATATCGTATTTTTAAAAAAATCTAATGATAGGATTTTTCAGAAAATTGAAAAAACCGTAAAATGTCAAGAGTAAAGTGCCATTATTTTAAACAATGTATCGTTCTAAATGCTTAATCCCTATGTAAAAAAGTTATTTAAGCAAGAATATGTTATTGAAAAAAATTAGAAAAATTTATTTTAGCCGTAAATCGAAAATAATGGGGACACCGGAGCTGTTCGAAGCGCCGAGACGCGCCGCGTACGGCCGAATATTTTCCAAGTCCCAACGTACCGATCAAGAGTAAAGTACCATTTTCCTACATTAGATTTCGTTCTAAATGCTTAATCCCTATGTAAAAACGTTAGTTAAGCAAGAATATCGTATTTTTAAAAAAATCTAATGATAGGATTTTCCAGAAAATTGAAAAAACCGAAAAATGTCAAGAGTAAAGTGCCATTTTCTGACATTAGATTTCGTTCTAAATGCTTAATCCCTATGTAGAAACGTTAGTTAAGCAAGAATATCGTATTTTTAAAAAAATCTAATGGTAGGATTTTTCAGAAAATTGAAAAAACCGTAAAATGTCAAGAGTAAAGTGCCCTTATTTTAAACATTATATCGTTCTAAATGCTTAATCCCTATGTAAAAAAGTTATCTAAGCAAGAATATGTTATTGAATAAAATGAGAAAAATTTATTTTAGCCGTAAATCGAAAATAATGGGTCGAGCGAATCGGTCGATTGCGCCGAGACGCGCTATGATGCAACAGACGAGCGATTGGAACGCCCGAATATTTTCAAAGTCCCAACGTACCGATCAAGAGTAAAGTACCATTTTCCTACATTAGATTTCGTTCTAAATGCTTAATCCCTATGTAAAAACGTTAGTTAAGCAAGAATATCGTATTTTTAAAAAAATCTAATGATAGGATTTTCCAGAAAATTGAAAAAACCGAAAAATGTCAAGAGTAAAGTGCCATTTTCTGACATTAGATTTCGTTCTAAATGCTTAATCCCTATGTAGAAACGTTAGTTAAGCAAGAATATCGTATTTTTAAAAAAATCTAATGGTAGGATTTTTCAGAAAATTGAAAAAACCGTAAAATGTCAAGAGTAAAGTGCCCTTATTTTAAACATTATATCGTTCTAAATGCTTAATCCCTATGTAAAAAAGTTATCTAAGCAAGAATATGTTATTGAATAAAATGAGAAAAATTTATTTTAGCCGTAAATCGAAAATAATGGGTCGAGCGAATCGGTCGATTGCGCCGAGACGCGCTATGATGCAACAGACGAGCGATTGGAACGCCCGAATATTTTCAAAGTCCCAACGTACCGGTCAAGAGTAAAGTACCATTTTCCTACATTAGATTTCGTTCTAAATGCTTAATCCCTATGTAAAAACGTTAGTTAAGCAAGAATATCGTATTTTAAAAAAAATCTAATGATAGGATTTTCCAGAAAATTGAAAAAACCGAAAAATGTCAAGAGTAAAGTGCCATTTTCTGACATTAGATTTCGTTCTAAATGCTTAATCCCTATGTAGAAACGTTAGTTAAGCAAGATTATCGTATTTTTAAAAAAATCTAATGATAGGATTTTTCAGAAAATTGAAAAAACCGTAAAATGTCAAGAGTAAAGTGCCATTATTTTAAACAATGTATCGTTCTAAATGCTTAATCCCTATGTAAAAAAGTTATTTAAGCAAGAATATGTTATTGAAAAAAATTAGAAAAATTTATTTTAGCCGTAAATCGAAAATAATGGGGACACCGGAGCTGTTCGAAGCGCCGAGACGCGCCGCGTACGGCCGAATATTTTCTAAGTCCCAACGTACCGATCAAGAGTAAAGTACCATTTTCCTACATTAGATTTCGTTCTAAATGCTTAATCCCTATGTAAAAACGTTAGTTAAGCAAGAATATCGTATTTTTAAAAAAATCTAATGATAGGATTTTCCAGAAAATTGAAAAAACCGAAAAATGTCAAGAGTAAAGTGCCATTTTCTGACATTAGATTTCGTTCTAAATGCTTAATCCCTATGTAGAAACGTTAGTTAAGCAAGAATATCGTATTTTTAAAAAAATCTAATGGTAGGATTTTTCAGAAAATTGAAAAAACCGTAAAATGTCAAGAGTAAAGTGCCCTTATTTTAAACATTATATCGTTCTAAATGCTTAATCCCTATGTAAAAAAGTTATCTAAGCAAGAATATGTTATTGAATAAAATGAGAAAAATTTATTTTAGCCGTAAATCGAAAATAATGGGTCGAGCGAATCGGTCGATTGCGCCGAGACGCGCTATGATGCAACAGACGAGCGATTGGAACGCCCGAATATTTTCAAAGTCCCAACGTACCGGTCAAGAGTAAAGTACCATTTTCCTACATTAGATTTCGTTCTAAATGCTTAATCCCTATGTAAAAACGTTAGTTAAGCAAGAATATCGTATTTTTAAAAAAATCTAATGATAGGATTTTCCAGAAAATTGAAAAAACCGAAAAATGTCAAGAGTAAAGTGCCATTTTCTGACATTAGATTTCGTTCTAAATGCTTAATCCCTATGTAGAAACGTTAGTTAAGCAAGAATATCGTATTTTTAAAAAAATCTAATGGTAGGATTTTTCAGAAAATTGAAAAAACCGTAAAATGTCAAGAGTAAAGTGCCCTTATTTTAAACATTATATCGTTCTAAATGCTTAATCCCTATGTAAAAAAGTTATCTAAGCAAGAATATGTTATTGAATAAAATGAGAAAAATTTATTTTAGCCGTAAATCGAAAATAATGGGTCGAGCGAATCGGTCGATTGCGCCGAGACGCGCTATGATGCAACAGACGAGCGATTGGAACGCCCGAATATTTTCAAAGTCCCAACGTACCGATCAAGAGTAAAGTACCATTTTCCTACATTAGATTTCGTTCTAAATGCTTAATCCCTTTGTAAAAACGTTAGTTAAGCAAGAATATCGTATTTTTAAAAAAATCTAATGATAGGATTTTCCAGAAAATTGAAAAAACCGAAAAATGTCAAGAGTAAAGTGCCATTTTCTGACATTAGATTTCGTTCTAAATGCTTAATCCCTATGTAGAAACGTTAGTTAAGCAAGAATATCGTATTTTTAAAAAAATCTAATGGTAGGATTTTTCAGAAAATTGAAAAAACCGTAAAATGTCAAGAGTAAAGTGCCCTTATTTTAAACATTATATCGTTCTAAATGCTTAATCCCTATGTAAAAAAGTTATCTAAGCAAGAATATGTTATTGAATAAAATGAGAAAAATTTATTTTAGCCGTAAATCGAAAATAATGGGTCGAGCGAATCGGTCGATTGCGCCGAGACGCGCTATGATGCAACAGACGAGCGATTGGAACGCCCGAATATTTTCAAAGTCCCAACGTACCGGTCAAGAGTAAAGTACCATTTTCCTACATTAGATTTCGTTCTAAATGCTTAATCCCTATGTAAAAACGTTAGTTAAGCAAGAATATCGTATTTTAAAAAAATCTAATGATAGGATTTTCCAGAAAATTGAAAAAACCGAAAAATGTCAAGAGTAAAGTGCCATTTTCTGACATTAGATTTCGTTCTAAATGCTTAATCCCTATGTAGAAACGTTAGTTAAGCAAGAATATCGTATTTTTAAAAAAATCTAATGGTAGGATTTTTCAGAAAATTGAAAAAACCGTAAAATGTCAAGAGTAAAGTGCCCTTATTTTAAACATTATATCGTTCTAAATGCTTAATCCCTATGTAAAAAAGTTATCTAAGCAAGAATATGTTATTGAATAAAATGAGAAAAATTTATTTTAGCCGTAAATCGAAAATAATGGGTCGAGCGAATCGGTCGATTGCGCCGAGACGCGCTATGATGCAACAGACGAGCGATTGGAACGCCCGAATATTTTCAAAGTCCCAACGTACCGGTCAAGAGTAAAGTACCATTTTCCTACATTAGATTTCGTTCTAAATGCTTAATCCCTATGTAAAAACGTTAGTTAAGCAAGAATATCGTATTTTAAAAAAAATCTAATGATAGGATTTTCCAGAAAATTGAAAAAACCGAAAAATGTCAAGAGTAAAGTGCCATTTTCTGACATTAGATTTCGTTCTAAATGCTTAATCCCTATGTAGAAACGTTAGTTATGCAAGATTATCGTATTTTTAAAAAAATCTAATGATAGGATTTTTCAGAAAATTGAAAAAACCGTAAAATGTCAAGAGTAAAGTGCCCTTATTTTAAACATTATATCGTTCTAAATGCTTAATCCCTATGTAAAAAAGTTATCTAAGCAAGAATATGTTATTGAATAAAATGAGAAAAATTTATTTTAGCCGTAAATCGAAAATAATGGGTCGAGCGAATCGGTCGATTGCGCCGAGACGCGCTATGATGCAACAGACGAGCGATTGGAACGCCCGAATATTTTCAAAGTCCCAACGTACCGATCAAGAGTAAAGTACCATTTTCCTACATTAGATTTCGTTCTAAATGCTTAATCCCTTTGTAAAAACGTTAGTTAAGCAAGAATATCGTATTTTTAAAAAAATCTAATGATAGGATTTTCCAGAAAATTGAAAAAACCGAAAAATGTCAAGAGTAAAGTGCCATTTTCTGACATTAGATTTCGTTCTAAATGCTTAATCCCTATGTAGAAACGTTAGTTAAGCAAGAATATCGTATTTTTAAAAAAATCTAATGATAGGATTTTTCAGAAAATTGAAAAAACCGTAAAATGTCAAGAGTAAAGTGCCATTATTTTAAACAATGTATCGTTCTAAATGCTTAATCCCTATGTAAAAAAGTTATTTAAGCAAGAATATGTTATTGAAAAAAATTAGAAAAATTTATTTTAGCCGTAAATCGAAAATAATGGGGACACCGGAGCTGTTCGAAGCGCCGAGACGCGCCGCGTACGGCCGAATATTTTCTAAGTCCCAACGTACCGATCAAGAGTAAAGTACCATTTTCCTACATTAGATTTCGTTCTAAATGCTTAATCCCTATGTAAAAACGTTAGTTAAGCAAGAATATCGTATTTTTAAAAAAATCTAATGATAGGATTTTCCAGAAAATTGAAAAAACCGAAAAATGTCAAGAGTAAAGTGCCATTTTCTGACATTAGATTTCGTTCTAAATGCTTAATCCCTATGTAGAAACGTTAGTTAAGCAAGAATATCGTATTTTTAAAAAAATCTAATGATAGGATTTTTCAGAAAATTGAAAAAACCGTAAAATGTCAAGAGTAAAGTGCCATTATTTTAAACAATGTATCGTTCTAAATGCTTAATCCCTATGTAAAAAAGTTATTTAAGCAAGAATATGTTATTGAAAAAAATTAGAAAAATTTATTTTAGCCGTAAATCGAAAATAATGGGGACACCGGAGCTGTTCGATGCGCCGAGACGCGCCGCGTACGGCCGAATATTTTCTAAGTCCCAACGTACCGATCAAGAGTAAAGTACCATTTTCCTACATTAGATTTCGTTCTAAATGCTTAATCCCTATGTAGAAACGTTAGTTAAGCAAGAATATCGTATTTTTAAAAAAATCTAATGGTAGGATTTTTCAGAAAATTGAAAAAACCGTAAAATGTCAAGAGTAAAGTGCCATTATTTTAAACAATGTATCGTTCTAAATGCTTAATCCCTATGTAAAAAAGTTATCTAAGCAAGAATATGTTATTGAATAAAATGAGAAAAATTTATTTTAGCCGTAAATCGAAAAAAAGACTGTTCGTTTCTCTGTCTCTCTCGCGCGATCGAAGTATTGATGTTTCCCGGCAAAGTAATGGGATATTAATTAAACTTTATACACGAAATTACTCGTTTTGATCCCCGCTACACAGCCGTATACTTTTTATAATTTTGTGGAATCGGGAACCTTGAAATATTTAACATAACGCGGATCGACTGTCTCTGTCTCTTTCTAGATCGGAATAATCGATGTTTCCCGGAAAACTATTCGGAGATTAATTAAACTTTATACACGAAATTACTCGTTTTGATCCCCGCTACACAGCCGTATACTTTTTATAATTTTGTGGAATCGGTAACCTTGAGATATTTAACATAACGCGGATCGACTGTCTCTGTCTCTTTCTAGATCGGAATTATCGATGTTTCCCGGCAAACTATTGGGAGATTATTTAAACTTTATACACGAAATTACTCGTTTTGATCCCCGCTACACAGCCGTATACTTTTTATAATTTTGTGGAATCGGTAACCTGGAGATATTTAACATAACGCGGATCGACTGTCTCTGTCTCTTTCTAGATCGGAATAATCGATGTTTCCCGGCAAACTATTGGGAGATTA
>NW_027476160.1:475000-477500 GCF_051020955.1 Megalopta genalis
CCGTGTCTTTGTATTTTTCCACCTTATCTTTTCCAGCTTTTCTTAAATTGTCTTTGTCTTCGTAGCGGACTGTTACGTCCACTACGTATAGCCGTTCTTGGTTTTTAATGACCAAATCGGGCTTTTTCAATTCACCAACTACATTAATAGTTGGTTCGAGGAAAACGGCGGAGCTTTTGGATGCCTTGTCCGCGATCAATTCGACAATCTCATTGTGCCTTCGTATTCTTGCTGCTTTTGTATGAATGCAGTTGCCTAATATATGCCCTAGGGTTTCTATCTGGGCCTTACACCTCCGACATTTCGGGTCAATATCTTTTCGAGCTCTAGCGAGGGCGACCCTAGTGCCAAAGGTGTTTGTTCTGAATTTTAGTGCGTCCAGATATCGGGATGGTCTCAACAGTGTTGGTTGATAGAGCCAGGCATTTCCAATTGGATCATTGTTGAAGTCTCCAACACCCTGGCCCTGAGAGACGAGCTGCTCCCATCTTAGCCTGTGGCTTTGTTTGAGTCTGCAGCGCGCTTCCTCCACCTCCTCCATCGTCGCCGGCCAACGTAGACCAATCGATTTGGCATATTTTATTATTGTAGCCTCTTCATGCAGGTATGCTTCTTGCACTGCCGCATCCTGACTATTGTTCATGTGGAGGCTATTTTTAATTTTTGCTATCTTGACAATATCGGCAATTTTTTGTAGACCGATACCGCCGTTTCGCTTTTCAGTGTATATTATCCCATCCGTAGTAGACGGATGGAGATGTAAGATAGCTTTAATTACTTGTTTAACTTCATGGTCTAACGCTTCCAGCGTTTTGAGGGGAGGTGGATTAGCTACTAATTTATGTATATACTTTGGTAGTAAGTGGGTTCTTATTAAATTGACTTTTTGATGGGGTTTAAGCCCCATCATTTTAATTTGGTTTGCCGCACTTACTACCTCTTTTATATTGGCGCGCTGCAGTCCTCGCCATGGGTTTATTTTAATACCCAAGTATTCAATGACGTCCTCGGGCTCTGAATATGGTATATAATCATCATCTATTTTGAGCCCGGGATCGATCATGTGCCACGTTTTATTCTTATGGACGACCTGGAAAGCTACGCATTTGGTTGCCTGTACCTTCATTGCTAAACCTTTCAGGTACTTATGAAGCATTTTAACTTGTTTTTCGGCTTCTTTTTTGTCTTTGGCAATTAACACCATGTCGTCCGCGAAGGCCAAGATGGAAACGTTCTCGTCTCCCATTTTAACGCCCTCCGTCGCCTCGTCAGTGGTCCTAATAATAGGGTCCATTATTACGTTAAATAAAAGGGGCGATAGGGGATCGCCCTGCTTGACCCCTCTCTTCAGAACCACACTCACTTTATCCTCTAGTGTTTTTATTTCAGTCCGGCAGTCGTCATACATTCCCCTAACATATTTTCTGACGACTACCGGTATACCTTTTCTTTTTAAGCCATCATCTATGGCTGAATGGGGGACAGTATCAAAGGCTTTGGCGACGTCCACGACAGTCACCACACCTCCTGATTTCTCTTTCATTTCTCTTAGTGCCCTGGCCAAGATCGAGATGTTGTACTTACACCCATCTTCTTGGGTGAAGCCCTTCTGCCTAATGCTGTTCTCTATTTTGGACTTAATTCTTTTCTCTAGTAAACTAGAGAAGATCCTACCCAACAGTGATCCAATCGTAATAGGACGCCAGTTTTGTATATTAGCTGCGTCTTTTCCTGGCTTAGGTATTAGTGTTGTCCTATTACGTCGCCACCGTGCTGGGTAGGTCTCGAACAGCATTAGAAGGTTATAGAATTTGGCCAGGACATGTAAGATTCCCGCCTTTTTCAGGCTGGCCTTGGTGACACCGTCGGGGCCCGCCGCCGTATCGCCCTTGATTCTCCTCATCTTCATGACTATTTCATTAGTCGAGATGGGAGTCCATATTTCATTTAAAGGAGAGAGCGTACTCGGTCCCCCATCGAGTTTTGGTAGACCTGTAGTGGGTCCCTCTTTACCCCACAGGTCACCATAGAGCCTTTCTATGCTTGCTCTATCAGGAAGCTCCACCTGCTTCCTCTTTTCAAGCCTCTCTCCCGCGACCGCCATATCTATTAATTTTTTGGGGCATTTATTGTAAAGTTCTTGGAATCGAGCGAATCTAAATTTATTGTACCGGGTGCGGTCGCTTTCTTTATTTGCCCGTACAGTATTTTTTCTTTTCTTTGAGCTGTTCGTATTTTCTTTTTCTAGCTCCATTTTATCCAATAATTTCTCTAAAATTCGCTCGATCTCTAGTGAGTGTGGTTCCTCCGATCCGGCCAGCATCGCGATTGACTCCTCTATGCCCCTTAGTTCGTGGTCATCACCCAGCGGATTCTCAAGGATTGCCCACCTGAAGCCCTCTTTCCAATCACTTTCATCCTGAGCATCCAGGGGGTCCTCTACTGCATCTAGAAAGTCTGATCCGCTGGATGATGAGTCGGAGTCTGGCTCCTCTACCAC
>NW_027476160.1:487500-497500 GCF_051020955.1 Megalopta genalis
AATATTTTCTAAGTCCCAACGTACCGATCAAGAGTAAAGTACCATTTTCCTACATTAGATTTCGTTCTAAATGCTTAATCCCTATGTAAAAACGTTAGTTAAGCAAGAATATCGTATTTTTAAAAAAATCTAATGATAGGATTTTCCAGAAAATTGAAAAAACCGAAAAATGTCAAGAGTAAAGTGCCATTTTCTGACATTAGATTTCGTTCTAAATGCTTAATCCCTATGTAGAAACGTTAGTTAAGCAAGAATATCGTATTTTTAAAAAAATCTAATGATAGGATTTTTCAGAAAATTGAAAAAACCGTAAAATGTCAAGAGTAAAGTGCCATTATTTTAAACAATGTATCGTTCTAAATGCTTAATCCCTATGTAAAAAAGTTATTTAAGCAAGAATATGTTATTGAAAAAAATTAGAAAAATTTATTTTAGCCGTAAATCGAAAATAATGGGGACACCGGAGCTGTTCGAAGCGCCGAGACGCGCCGCGTACGGCCGAATATTTTCTAAGTCCCAACGTACCGATCAAGAGTAAAGTACCATTTTCCTACATTAGATTTCGTTCTAAATGCTTAATCCCTATGTAAAAACGTTAGTTAAGCAAGAATATCGTATTTTTAAAAAAATCTAATGATAGGATTTTCCAGAAAATTGAAAAAACCGAAAAATGTCAAGAGTAAAGTGCCATTTTCTGACATTAGATTTCGTTCTAAATGCTTAATCCCTATGTAGAAACGTTAGTTAAGCAAGAATATCGTATTTTTAAAAAAATCTAATGATAGGATTTTTCAGAAAATTGAAAAAACCGTAAAATGTCAAGAGTAAAGTGCCATTATTTTAAACAATGTATCGTTCTAAATGCTTAATCCCTATGTAAAAAAGTTATTTAAGCAAGAATATGTTATTGAAAAAAATTAGAAAAATTTATTTTAGCCGTAAATCGAAAATAATGGGGACACCGGAGCTGTTCGAAGCGCCGAGACGCGCCGCGTACGGCCGAATATTTTCTAAGTCCCAACGTACCGATCAAGAGTAAAGTACCATTTTCCTACATTAGATTTCGTTCTAAATGCTTAATCCCTATGTAAAAACGTTAGTTAAGCAAGAATATCGTATTTTTAAAAAAATCTAATGATAGGATTTTCCAGAAAATTGAAAAAACCGAAAAATGTCAAGAGTAAAGTGCCATTTTCTGACATTAGATTTCGTTCTAAATGCTTAATCCCTATGTAGAAACGTTAGTTAAGCAAGAATATCGTATTTTTAAAAAAATCTAATGGTAGGATTTTTCAGAAAATTGAAAAAACCGTAAAATGTCAAGAGTAAAGTGCCCTTATTTTAAACATTATATCGTTCTAAATGCTTAATCCCTATGTAAAAAAGTTATCTAAGCAAGAATATGTTATTGAATAAAATGAGAAAAATTTATTTTAGCCGTAAATCGAAAATAATGGGTCGAGCGAATCGGTCGATTGCGCCGAGACGCGCTATGATGCAACAGACGAGCGATTGGAACGCCCGAATATTTTCAAAGTCCCAACGTACCGATCAAGAGTAAAGTACCATTTTCCTACATTAGATTTCGTTCTAAATGCTTAATCCCTATGTAAAAACGTTAGTTAAGCAAGAATATCGTATTTTTAAAAAAATCTAATGATAGGATTTTCCAGAAAATTGAAAAAACCGAAAAATGTCAAGAGTAAAGTGCCATTTTCTGACATTAGATTTCGTTCTAAATGCTTAATCCCTATGTAGAAACGTTAGTTAAGCAAGAATATCGTATTTTTAAAAAAATCTAATGGTAGGATTTTTCAGAAAATTGAAAAAACCGTAAAATGTCAAGAGTAAAGTGCCCTTATTTTAAACATTATATCGTTCTAAATGCTTAATCCCTATGTAAAAAAGTTATCTAAGCAAGAATATGTTATTGAATAAAATGAGAAAAATTTATTTTAGCCGTAAATCGAAAATAATGGGTCGAGCGAATCGGTCGATTGCGCCGAGACGCGCTATGATGCAACAGACGAGCGATTGGAACGCACGAATATTTTCAAAGTCCCAACGTACCGGTCAAGAGTAAAGTACCATTTTCCTACATTAGATTTCGTTCTAAATGCTTAATCCCTATGTAAAAACGTTAGTTAAGCAAGAATATCGTATTTTTAAAAAAATCTAATGATAGGATTTTCCAGAAAATTGAAAAAACCGAAAAATGTCAAGAGTAAAGTGCCATTTTCTGACATTAGATTTCGTTCTAAATGCTTAATCCCTATGTAGAAACGTTAGTTAAGCAAGAATATCGTATTTTTAAAAAAATCTAATGGTAGGATTTTTCAGAAAATTGAAAAAACCGTAAAATGTCAAGAGTAAAGTGCCCTTATTTTAAACATTATATCGTTCTAAATGCTTAATCCCTATGTAAAAAAGTTATCTAAGCAAGAATATGTTATTGAATAAAATGAGAAAAATTTATTTTAGCCGTAAATCGAAAATAATGGGTCGAGCGAATCGGTCGATTGCGCCGAGACGCGCTATGATGCAACAGACGAGCGATTGGAACGCCCGAATATTTTCAAAGTCCCAACGTACCGATCAAGAGTAAAGTACCATTTTCCTACATTAGATTTCGTTCTAAATGCTTAATCCCTTTGTAAAAACGTTAGTTAAGCAAGAATATCGTATTTTTAAAAAAATCTAATGATAGGATTTTCCAGAAAATTGAAAAAACCGAAAAATGTCAAGAGTAAAGTGCCATTTTCTGACATTAGATTTCGTTCTAAATGCTTAATCCCTATGTAGAAACGTTAGTTAAGCAAGAATATCGTATTTTTAAAAAAATCTAATGGTAGGATTTTTCAGAAAATTGAAAAAACCGTAAAATGTCAAGAGTAAAGTGCCCTTATTTTAAACATTATATCGTTCTAAATGCTTAATCCCTATGTAAAAAAGTTATCTAAGCAAGAATATGTTATTGAATAAAATGAGAAAAATTTATTTTAGCCGTAAATCGAAAATAATGGGTCGAGCGAATCGGTCGATTGCGCCGAGACGCGCTATGATGCAACAGACGAGCGATTGGAACGCCCGAATATTTTCAAAGTCCCAACGTACCGATCAAGAGTAAAGTACCATTTTCCTACATTAGATTTCGTTCTAAATGCTTAATCCCTTTGTAAAAACGTTAGTTAAGCAAGAATATCGTATTTTTAAAAAAATCTAATGATAGGATTTTCCAGAAAATTGAAAAAACCGAAAAATGTCAAGAGTAAAGTGCCATTTTCTGACATTAGATTTCGTTCTAAATGCTTAATCCCTATGTAGAAACGTTAGTTAAGCAAGAATATCGTATTTTTAAAAAAATCTAATGGTAGGATTTTTCAGAAAATTGAAAAAACCGTAAAATGTCAAGAGTAAAGTGCCCTTATTTTAAACATTATATCGTTCTAAATGCTTAATCCCTATGTAAAAAAGTTATCTAAGCAAGAATATGTTATTGAATAAAATGAGAAAAATTTATTTTAGCCGTAAATCGAAAATAATGGGTCGAGCGAATCGGTCGATTGCGCCGAGACGCGCTATGATGCAACAGACGAGCGATTGGAACGCCCGAATATTTTCAAAGTCCCAACGTACCGGTCAAGAGTAAAGTACCATTTTCCTACATTAGATTTCGTTCTAAATGCTTAATCCCTATGTAAAAACGTTAGTTAAGCAAGAATATCGTATTTTAAAAAAAATCTAATGATAGGATTTTCCAGAAAATTGAAAAAACCGAAAAATGTCAAGAGTAAAGTGCCATTTTCTGACATTAGATTTCGTTCTAAATGCTTAATCCCTATGTAGAAACGTTAGTTAAGCAAGAATATCGTATTTTTAAAAAAATCTAATGGTAGGATTTTTCAGAAAATTGAAAAAACCGTAAAATGTCAAGAGTAAAGTGCCCTTATTTTAAACATTATATCGTTCTAAATGCTTAATCCCTATGTAAAAAAGTTATCTAAGCAAGAATATGTTATTGAATAAAATGAGAAAAATTTATTTTAGCCGTAAATCGAAAATAATGGGTCGAGCGAATCGGTCGATTGCGCCGAGACGCGCTATGATGCAACAGACGAGCGATTGGAACGCCCGAATATTTTCAAAGTCCCAACGTACCGGTCAAGAGTAAAGTACCATTTTCCTACATTAGATTTCGTTCTAAATGCTTAATCCCTATGTAAAAACGTTAGTTAAGCAAGAATATCGTATTTTAAAAAAAATCTAATGATAGGATTTTCCAGAAAATTGAAAAAACCGAAAAATGTCAAGAGTAAAGTGCCATTTTCTGACATTAGATTTCGTTCTAAATGCTTAATCCCTATGTAGAAACGTTAGTTATGCAAGATTATCGTATTTTTAAAAAAATCTAATGATAGGATTTTTCAGAAAATTGAAAAAACCGTAAAATGTCAAGAGTAAAGTGCCCTTATTTTAAACATTATATCGTTCTAAATGCTTAATCCCTATGTAAAAAAGTTATCTAAGCAAGAATATGTTATTGAATAAAATGAGAAAAATTTATTTTAGCCGTAAATCGAAAATAATGGGTCGAGCGAATCGGTCGATTGCGCCGAGACGCGCTATGATGCAACAGACGAGCGATTGGAACGCCCGAATATTTTCAAAGTCCCAACGTACCGATCAAGAGTAAAGTACCATTTTCCTACATTAGATTTCGTTCTAAATGCTTAATCCCTATGTAAAAACGTTAGTTAAGCAAGAATATCGTATTTTAAAAAAAATCTAATGATAGGATTTTCCAGAAAATTGAAAAAACCGAAAAATGTCAAGAGTAAAGTGCCATTTTCTGACATTAGATTTCGTTCTAAATGCTTAATCCCTATGTAGAAACGTTAGTTATGCAAGATTATCGTATTTTTAAAAAAATCTAATGATAGGATTTTTCAGAAAATTGAAAAAACCGTAAAATGTCAAGAGTAAAGTGCCCTTATTTTAAACATTATATCGTTCTAAATGCTTAATCCCTATGTAAAAAAGTTATCTAAGCAAGAATATGTTATTGAATAAAATGAGAAAAATTTATTTTAGCCGTAAATCGAAAATAATGGGTCGAGCGAATCGGTCGATTGCGCCGAGACGCGCTATGATGCAACAGACGAGCGATTGGAACGCCCGAATATTTTCAAAGTCCCAACGTACCGATCAAGAGTAAAGTACCATTTTCCTACATTAGATTTCGTTCTAAATGCTTAATCCCTTTGTAAAAACGTTAGTTAAGCAAGAATATCGTATTTTTAAAAAAATCTAATGATAGGATTTTCCAGAAAATTGAAAAAACCGAAAAATGTCAAGAGTAAAGTGCCATTTTCTGACATTAGATTTCGTTCTAAATGCTTAATCCCTATGTAGAAACGTTAGTTAAGCAAGAATATCGTATTTTTAAAAAAATCTAATGATAGGATTTTTCAGAAAATTGAAAAAACCGTAAAATGTCAAGAGTAAAGTGCCATTATTTTAAACAATGTATCGTTCTAAATGCTTAATCCCTATGTAAAAAAGTTATTTAAGCAAGAATATGTTATTGAAAAAAATTAGAAAAATTTATTTTAGCCGTAAATCGAAAATAATGGGGACACCGGAGCTGTTCGAAGCGCCGAGACGCGCCGCGTACGGCCGAATATTTTCTAAGTCCCAACGTACCGATCAAGAGTAAAGTACCATTTTCCTACATTAGATTTCGTTCTAAATGCTTAATCCCTATGTAAAAACGTTAGTTAAGCAAGAATATCGTATTTTTAAAAAAATCTAATGATAGGATTTTCCAGAAAATTGAAAAAACCGAAAAATGTCAAGAGTAAAGTGCCATTTTCTGACATTAGATTTCGTTCTAAATGCTTAATCCCTATGTAGAAACGTTAGTTAAGCAAGAATATCGTATTTTTAAAAAAATCTAATGATAGGATTTTTCAGAAAATTGAAAAAACCGTAAAATGTCAAGAGTAAAGTGCCATTATTTTAAACAATGTATCGTTCTAAATGCTTAATCCCTATGTAAAAAAGTTATTTAAGCAAGAATATGTTATTGAAAAAAATTAGAAAAATTTATTTTAGCCGTAAATCGAAAATAATGGGGACACCGGAGCTGTTCGAAGCGCCGAGACGCGCCGCGTACGGCCGAATATTTTCTAAGTCCCAACGTACCGATCAAGAGTAAAGTACCATTTTCCTACATTAGATTTCGTTCTAAATGCTTAATCCCTATGTAGAAACGTTAGTTAAGCAAGAATATCGTATTTTTAAAAAAATCTAATGGTAGGATTTTTCAGAAAATTGAAAAAACCGTAAAATGTCAAGAGTAAAGTGCCATTATTTTAAACAATGTATCGTTCTAAATGCTTAATCCCTATGTAAAAAAGTTATCTAAGCAAGAATATGTTATTGAATAAAATGAGAAAAATTTATTTTAGCCGTAAATCGAAAAAAAGACTGTTCGTTTCTCTGTCTCTCTCGCGCGATCGAAGTATTGATGTTTCCCGGCAAAGTAATGGGATATTAATTAAACTTTATACACGAAATTACTCGTTTTGATCCCCGCTACACAGCCGTATACTTTTTATAATTTTGTGGAATCGGGAACCTTGAAATATTTAACATAACGCGGATCGACTGTCTCTGTCTCTTTCTAGATCGGAATAATCGATGTTTCCCGGAAAACTATTCGGAGATTAATTAAACTTTATACACGAAATTACTCGTTTTGATCCCCGCTACACAGCCGTATACTTTTTATAATTTTGTGGAATCGGTAACCTTGAGATATTTAACATAACGCGGATCGACTGTCTCTGTCTCTTTCTAGATCGGAATTATCGATGTTTCCCGGCAAACTATTGGGAGATTATTTAAACTTTATACACGAAATTACTCGTTTTGATCCCCGCTACACAGCCGTATACTTTTTATAATTTTGTGGAATCGGTAACCTGGAGATATTTAACATAACGCGGATCGACTGTCTCTGTCTCTTTCTAGATCGGAATAATCGATGTTTCCCGGCAAACTATTGGGAGATTAATTAAACTTTATACATGAAATTACTCGTTTTGGTCCCCGCTACACAGCCGTATACTTTTTATAATTTTGTGGAATCGGTAACCTTGAGATATTTAACATAACGCGGATCGACTGTCTCTGTCTCTTTCTAGATCGGAATTATCGATGTTTCCCGGCAAACTATTGGGAGATTATTTAAACTTTATACATGAAATTACTCGTTTTGGTCCCCGCTACACAGCCGTATACTTTTTATAATTTTGTGGAATCGGGAACCTTGAAATATTTAACATAACGCGGATCGACTGTCTCTGTCTCTTTCTAGATCGGAATTATCGATGTTTCCCGGAAAACTATTCGGAGATTAATTAAACTTTATACACGAAATTACTCGTTTTGATCCCCGCTACACAGCCGTATACTTTTTATAATTTTGTGGAATCGGTAACCTTGAGATATTTAACATAACGCGGATCGACTGTCTCTGTCTCTTTCTAGATCGGAATTATCGATGTTTCCCGGCAAACTATTGGGAGATTATTTAAACTTTATACATGAAATTACTCGTTTTGATCCCCGCTACACAGCCGTATACTTTTTATAATTTTGTGGAATCGGTAACCTTGAGATATTTAACATAACGCGGATCGACTGTCTCTGTCTCTTTCTAGATCGGAATTATCGATGTTTCCCGGCAAACTATTGGGAGATTATTTAAACTTTATACATGAAATTACTCGTTTTGATCCCCGCTACACAGCCGTATACTTTTTATAATTTTGTGGAATCGGTAACCTGGAGATATTTAACATAACGCGGATCGACTGTCTCTGTCTCTTTCTAGATCGGAATAATCGATGTTTCCCGGCAAACTATTGGGAGATTAATTAAACTTTATACATGAAATTACTCGTTTTGGTCCCCGCTACACAGCCGTATACTTTTTATAATTTTGTGGAATCGGTAACCTTGAGATATTTAACATAACGCGGATCGACTGTCTCTGTCTCTTTCTAGATCGGAATTATCGATGTTTCCCGGCAAACTATTGGGAGATTATTTAAACTTTATACATGAAATTACTCGTTTTGATCCCCGCTACACAGCCGTATACTTTTTATAATTTTGTGGAATCGGTAACCTGGAGATATTTAACATAACGCGGATCGACTGTCTCTGTCTCTTTCTAGATCGGAATAATCGATGTTTCCCGGCAAACTAATGGGAGTTTAATTAAACTTTATGCATCAAATCATTCAGTTTGACTCCTGCAACACAACCAAACACTCTCTGTAATTTTCTGAACTGAAAAACCACTGAAATTGCGCTCGAAATGCGGAGCGACGGGTCGACGCGTCTGCACTGTGCGACAGCTAGTCAAAACGTCCGAACAGCGTATTGTTTTCGATCTCTTGGTATAATATTCGTATTCCTTGCTGTGTATAGCTTCCGATCGATTATTGCAATGGTCAAAGTTCCAGCGGCGTAATGCTTTCCATAAGATTACATTAATATAACCAGCGGCATATTGCTTTCTATCTTGTAATGAAAATTTTATAACCAAGTACCAACGGCGTATTGCTTTCGTTCGGATAATGGAGATTTTACAACCAAGTACCAGCGGTTTCTGTCTTATAATTAAATTATTATAATAAAATAAAGTACCAGCGGCGTGTTACTTTCGTTCGGATAATGGAGATTTTACAACCAAGTATCAGCGGTTTCTGTCTTATAATTAAATTATTATAATAAAATAAAGTACCAGCGGCGTGTTACTTTCGTTCGGATAATGGAGATTTTATGTCCAGCGGCGTAGTGCTTTCTATCTTATAATGTAATTCTTATTACAAAGTACCAGCGGCGTATTGCTTCGTACCAGCGGCGTATTGCTTTTTTACCAGCGGCGTATTGCTTCGTACCAGCGGCGTATTGCTTTTTTTTCCAGCGGCGTATTGGTTCGTACCAGCGGCGTATTGCTTTTTTTCCAGCGGCGTATTGCTTTTTTTCCAGCGGCGTATTGGTTCGTACCAGCGGCGTATTGCTTTTTTTTCCAGCGGCGTATTGTTTCGTACCAGCGGCGTATTGCTTTCCGTAACCTCGAAAAACACAAAGTGCCAGCGGCGTGTTGCTTTGGAAAATAGAGCCAACATCAGCGGCATTCCGGCCTGTGCTCGGTTGGGCACGGAAACGCGACTGACCAATAGGAAGGTTAATTTTCGCCGAATGCAACGTCTGATCTTTCTATATCATGGTTTTGCAACGTCTGATCTTTCTAAATCGCGATAGTGCAACGCTTGATCCTTCTAAATCGCGTTAGTGCAACGCTTGATCCTTCTAAATCGCGTTAGTGCAACGCTTGATCGTTCTATATCGCGTTAGTGCAACGCTTGATCGTTCTATATCGCGTTAGTGCAACGCTTGATCGTTCTATATCGGGTAGTTCTTCACGTTGACATTCAGAGCACTGGGCAGAAATCACATTGCGTCAACACCCGTGGGGGCCATCGCAATGCTTTGTTTTAATTAGACAGTCGGATTCCCCTAGTCCGTGCCAGTTCTGAGCTGAGCGTTGAATGGCGGCCGAAGAGGACGACCGCACCGATGGGAAACGCCACGGAAGCCTCGCAGCAAGGAAGATCCGCGGGAGGCCAAGGCACGGGACCGAGCTCGGATCCCAGCCACGAGAGCCGTTCACCTCGCCCAGGCCCGGCACGTCAGCCAGACCCGCTTCCCGACCAAGCCCGACACGCCCCGCTCCTCAGAGCCAATCCTTATCCCGAAGTTACGGATCCAATTTGCCGACTTCCCTTACCTACATTAATCTATCGACTAGAGGCTCTTTACCTTGGAGACCTGCTGCGGATATGGGTACGAACCGGCGCGACACCTCCACGTGGCCCTCTCCTGGATTTTCAAGGTCCGAGGGGATGATCCGGACACCGCC
>NW_027476160.1:500000-502500 GCF_051020955.1 Megalopta genalis
TTCGATATCCTCTCCAAATATAGATCTTCGAAACACTCGCAAGACGATTACAATCGGTATAACTTTAACGTCCGTCCGAAAAGTACTTTCGGGGACTAGACGACCGATTGATCTCGTGCGGTTTCGCTATTCGATCATTTGAAGAGAACAAAAAGATATATGGGGCGACCGACAAACGGTTTTCCGTAGAACCAGACTCGCGATTGCGTTGACACACACACATCATAGCCACACCAATAGAAGAGTTTTAGGACGGTAACCCGGGTGGGGTGTTCTTTACTCAGAATATGTGCAACATCGGATCTATATAGCCATCGATACAATTCGTACACAAATGTGTCGTACGAAGAGAGAGACTTTTTTTCCTCTGGCAACATAACGGTAAGAGACATCCTTCCACACTCATAGGTTCCACTCCCTGGGGCTATGATATATATATACATATAAATTCAAATTCGAAGCAACGGTCACAATTCTACTCTATATTTTTGCGGGTTATGTGTTCTTTCGTTCAATTTCTTTCATGCGTTCGTTCGATCTCTGTACACAGTCTTCACATAGGACAGACTCGTGTAGTACGCTTTCGTGGGTTAAACCCATCTCGTTTCATTTCAGGCGACGTCGGGAGCGCGTTGAAAATGTACCAGTGAAATCTCGATAGTTCTACGAATACGAATCGTCCCGAAAAAGATTTTGTCACCGCTTCGAAGCGGTGTTTCAGACGGGCGGACGTATATAAAACATATACGACACACGACACCGCCTTCCACACTCACGCTAGTTCGAACACGATTTCCATCTCTCTCGAAGACTGTTAGACGTACGTAAAATTTCTCAATATTCATAGGACCGCGACAAACGCCGACGAAGCGCCCACCATTCGCTCGTACGTATATAGGCAACAAGTGCCATCAACGCAAGCAGTTTATAAGTACGTAAACGACCCTCAGCCAGGCGTGGTCCAGGAATTGTATCCGTGGACCGCAATGTGCGTTCGAAATGTCGATGTTCATGTGTCCTGCAGTTCACACGTTGACGCGCAATTAGCTGCGTTCTTCATCGACCCACGAGCCAAGTGATCCACCGTTCAGGGTAATTTTTCCCTTTTATTCTCTCATATATATATAATGTGTATTTGCTATCCACCACATTTTTGTGTTATATTTCGGAACAAGCCGATACCCGAAGAGCTCCAACCAGCGCGCGAAGGAGATTCGGGAGTCGTCGTACAACGACATAATTGTCCCTTAAAGAACGAGATATTTCCGTCGAAACCATATATATATGTACGAGCAAATCCAAAACCACTGTTTTCTTGCAAGTTCGACGGTCGGAGCGAATAGAACATTGAAAAGCCTTCTATCGAAGAAACACAGAGAGTATATCACCTCCAAAAACGACGGGGATATGGATATTCAAACTGGACAATTATCAACCCGATACTGGATTCGAAAAGTTTCTCTCTCCTTTCGTCGTTATTTACACCGGACGGACTCACGGCCGGCTCTAGCTGGGTGTCATATATATATACGTCCCACGCTCATGCTGCCACTAGCGCGCAACAGAGTAGGGTGTCAATGACAACGACACAGCATTGAAACGAGCTACACAAGCCGGTCTCTCTTGATACCAATGTAAACGAGCATTAAGTTATCTTCAGACTGCCCGATATTTTCGTCCTTTGGACTTTCCCAACGATTCCTTTTTTTCTTTTTTTTTTTTACACCACAGCGAAGACTTGAGGAAGCGTGATTAGCACGCTCGCATCCCTCCCTGTCCTACTACAACTGTGTGTGTGTGTGTGTAAAGAAAGAAAAAAGAATACATTGGCTTTCTCTCTATCGAGAAGATGGCCTACGCAACGCAGATCAAAGGCCTAATACGTGTAATATAATACGCGTCTGGCCGTGTATAAATCACGCACGAATGATCTGGTCGGGCCCAACTCTTCTCGTACGCTTATTTTTCCGTGTTGAGGCACTATCATAAAATCACACAAACCCCAACACGTGTGTGTCTTGGAAGGAAGATGGCCTACGCAACGCAGATCAAAGGCCTAATACGTGTAGTACACACGTCTGCCGTGTAAATCACGCACGAATGATCTGGTCGGGCCCAACTCTTCTCCACCACACCACATCCCAACTTTGTACATTTTTATATATTTTTGTGCGTTGGGGCACCTTCATAATCACAAACCCCAACAACACATATATCTCTCTCTCTTTGAAAGATTTGTTGTGGCCTACGCAACGCAGATCAAAGGCCTAATACGTGTAGTACACACGTCTGGCCGTGTAAATCACGCACGAATGATCTGGCGGGCTCAACAATATCTTTTTTTTTTATATGAATTCTTATCCACAAACTAATCGAATTCATTTTCTCTCCTCCTCTCCTCTCTCTTTGAGATATATTGGAACATTGTAATGATCCTTCCGCAGGTTCACCTACGGAAACCTTGTTACGACTTTTACTTCCTCTAAATAATCAAGTTTGG
>NW_027476160.1:505000-517500 GCF_051020955.1 Megalopta genalis
TAGGCATTTCGATTTCTGACACCTCTTGATTTAAAAAATCAGTTTTTTGATAGTTTTCTCTCTCCACTGGGCTATTTCATTTTAGCCACAGTTTTCAATTGGTACGATTTGCTTCCAAATCTTACAGATGCATTTTAAAAAATTTTTCCATCGCTCGGACAGAAGAGTCGATTGCTCAGTGAGTACGAGTATACATACAAAGTGCATACGGGTAACCAACCCCGTAGGGCTTGCCACATATGGGCCATTCGGTCAAAGACACCGACCCGTGGCCACGCTGTGTGGAGAAAAGTCCGTAACGTAAACGGCACGAAACAGTCAGGACCGAAGCCCCGAAGGAGCTCTGAGACAGCTTCTCGACCGAGATCGTAGAATTGGCCCAAAACCCGCTCTGCTCCGTCCGCCTCGCACGGACCGTGTATCTCTTATAGATACCGAACGGCCGGCAAGGACGCCGGCGCCGCCGGCCGAATAGCACGCGCGCTTATGAGTGTAAACCGCTGCGGCAACAGACCGCCCGGCCGTGCTGTTGTAACATAGCGCGTGAACGAACGAAAAAAATTTTTATAGTAAACATTAAAATAAATTACACTACCGTAAACTAGACAAAAAATTACACATTTTTTCCCAATATGAAAATTTTCACAAACTTTTTAAAGTCCCATCGCATCGAGTAAACTTTTTTAATAACGCGTCCGCACGATTCTAAATGCTTAATCCATATGTGAAATCGTTCACTGATCACGAATATCGCATTTAAAAAAATTACAAAAATTTATTTTTCAAAATAATCAAAAAAAAACGAAAAATCACAAGAGTAAAGTACCATTATTTTAAACAACATGTCGTTCTAAATGCTTAATCCCTATGTAAAAAAGTTATTTAAGCAAGAATATGTAATCGAAAAAAATTAGAAAAATTTATTTTAGCCGTAAATCGAAAATAATGGGGACACCGGAGCTGTTCGAAGCGCCGAGACGCGCCGCGTACGGCCGAATATTTTCTAAGTCCCAACGTACCGATCAAGAGTAAAGTACCATTTTCCTACATTAGATTTCGTTCTAAATGCTTAATCCCTATGTAAAAACGTTAGTTAAGCAAGAATATCGTATTTTTAAAAAAATCTAATGATAGGATTTTCCAGAAAATTGAAAAAACCGAAAAATGTCAAGAGTAAAGTGCCATTTTCTGACATTAGATTTCGTTCTAAATGCTTAATCCCTATGTAGAAACGTTAGTTAAGCAAGAATATCGTATTTTTAAAAAAATCTAATGATAGGATTTTTCAGAAAATTGAAAAAACCGTAAAATGTCAAGAGTAAAGTGCCATTATTTTAAACAATGTATCGTTCTAAATGCTTAATCCCTATGTAAAAAAGTTATTTAAGCAAGAATATGTTATTGAAAAAAATTAGAAAAATTTATTTTAGCCGTAAATCGAAAATAATGGGGACACCGGAGCTGTTCGAAGCGCCGAGACGCGCCGCGTACGGCCGAATATTTTCTAAGTCCCAACGTACCGATCAAGAGTAAAGTACCATTTTCCTACATTAGATTTCGTTCTAAATGCTTAATCCCTATGTAAAAACGTTAGTTAAGCAAGAATATCGTATTTTTAAAAAAATCTAATGATAGGATTTTCCAGAAAATTGAAAAAACCGAAAAATGTCAAGAGTAAAGTGCCATTTTCTGACATTAGATTTCGTTCTAAATGCTTAATCCCTATGTAGAAACGTTAGTTAAGCAAGAATATCGTATTTTTAAAAAAATCTAATGGTAGGATTTTTCAGAAAATTGAAAAAACCGTAAAATGTCAAGAGTAAAGTGCCCTTATTTTAAACATTATATCGTTCTAAATGCTTAATCCCTATGTAAAAAAGTTATCTAAGCAAGAATATGTTATTGAATAAAATGAGAAAAATTTATTTTAGCCGTAAATCGAAAATAATGGGTCGAGCGAATCGGTCGATTGCGCCGAGACGCGCTATGATGCAACAGACGAGCGATTGGAACGCCCGAATATTTTCAAAGTCCCAACGTACCGGTCAAGAGTAAAGTACCATTTTCCTACATTAGATTTCGTTCTAAATGCTTAATCCCTATGTAAAAACGTTAGTTAAGCAAGAATATCGTATTTTAAAAAAAATCTAATGATAGGATTTTCCAGAAAATTGAAAAAACCGAAAAATGTCAAGAGTAAAGTGCCATTTTCTGACATTAGATTTCGTTCTAAATGCTTAATCCCTATGTAGAAACGTTAGTTAAGCAAGATTATCGTATTTTTAAAAAAATCTAATGATAGGATTTTTCAGAAAATTGAAAAAACCGTAAAATGTCAAGAGTAAAGTGCCCTTATTTTAAACATTATATCGTTCTAAATGCTTAATCCCTATGTAAAAAAGTTATCTAAGCAAGAATATGTTATTGAATAAAATGAGAAAAATTTATTTTAGCCGTAAATCGAAAATAATGGGTCGAGCGAATCGGTCGATTGCGCCGAGACGCGCTATGATGCAACAGACGAGCGATTGGAACGCCCGAATATTTTCAAAGTCCCAACGTACCGGTCAAGAGTAAAGTACCATTTTCCTACATTAGATTTCGTTCTAAATGCTTAATCCCTATGTAAAAACGTTAGTTAAGCAAGAATATCGTATTTTTAAAAAAATCTAATGATAGGATTTTCCAGAAAATTGAAAAAACCGAAAAATGTCAAGAGTAAAGTGCCATTTTCTGACATTAGATTTCGTTCTAAATGCTTAATCCCTATGTAGAAACGTTAGTTAAGCAAGAATATCGTATTTTTAAAAAAATCTAATGGTAGGATTTTTCAGAAAATTGAAAAAACCGTAAAATGTCAAGAGTAAAGTGCCCTTATTTTAAACATTATATCGTTCTAAATGCTTAATCCCTATGTAAAAAAGTTATCTAAGCAAGAATATGTTATTGAATAAAATGAGAAAAATTTATTTTAGCCGTAAATCGAAAATAATGGGTCGAGCGAATCGGTCGATTGCGCCGAGACGCGCTATGATGCAACAGACGAGCGATTGGAACGCCCGAATATTTTCAAAGTCCCAACGTACCGGTCAAGAGTAAAGTACCATTTTCCTACATTAGATTTCGTTCTAAATGCTTAATCCCTATGTAAAAACGTTAGTTAAGCAAGAATATCGTATTTTAAAAAAAATCTAATGATAGGATTTTCCAGAAAATTGAAAAAACCGAAAAATGTCAAGAGTAAAGTGCCATTTTCTGACATTAGATTTCGTTCTAAATGCTTAATCCCTATGTAGAAACGTTAGTTATGCAAGATTATCGTATTTTTAAAAAAATCTAATGATAGGATTTTTCAGAAAATTGAAAAAACCGTAAAATGTCAAGAGTAAAGTGCCCTTATTTTAAACATTATATCGTTCTAAATGCTTAATCCCTATGTAAAAAAGTTATCTAAGCAAGAATATGTTATTGAATAAAATGAGAAAAATTTATTTTAGCCGTAAATCGAAAATAATGGGTCGAGCGAATCGGTCGATTGCGCCGAGACGCGCTATGATGCAACAGACGAGCGATTGGAACGCCCGAATATTTTCAAAGTCCCAACGTACCGGTCAAGAGTAAAGTACCATTTTCCTACATTAGATTTCGTTCTAAATGCTTAATCCCTATGTAAAAACGTTAGTTAAGCAAGAATATCGTATTTTTAAAAAAATCTAATGATAGGATTTTCCAGAAAATTGAAAAAACCGAAAAATGTCAAGAGTAAAGTGCCATTTTCTGACATTAGATTTCGTTCTAAATGCTTAATCCCTATGTAGAAACGTTAGTTAAGCAAGAATATCGTATTTTTAAAAAAATCTAATGGTAGGATTTTTCAGAAAATTGAAAAAACCGTAAAATGTCAAGAGTAAAGTGCCCTTATTTTAAACATTATATCGTTCTAAATGCTTAATCCCTATGTAAAAAAGTTATCTAAGCAAGAATATGTTATTGAATAAAATGAGAAAAATTTATTTTAGCCGTAAATCGAAAATAATGGGTCGAGCGAATCGGTCGATTGCGCCGAGACGCGCTATGATGCAACAGACGAGCGATTGGAACGCCCGAATATTTTCAAAGTCCCAACGTACCGATCAAGAGTAAAGTACCATTTTCCTACATTAGATTTCGTTCTAAATGCTTAATCCCTTTGTAAAAACGTTAGTTAAGCAAGAATATCGTATTTTTAAAAAAATCTAATGATAGGATTTTCCAGAAAATTGAAAAAACCGAAAAATGTCAAGAGTAAAGTGCCATTTTCTGACATTAGATTTCGTTCTAAATGCTTAATCCCTATGTAGAAACGTTAGTTAAGCAAGAATATCGTATTTTTAAAAAAATCTAATGATAGGATTTTTCAGAAAATTGAAAAAACCGTAAAATGTCAAGAGTAAAGTGCCATTATTTTAAACAATGTATCGTTCTAAATGCTTAATCCCTATGTAAAAAAGTTATTTAAGCAAGAATATGTTATTGAAAAAAATTAGAAAAATTTATTTTAGCCGTAAATCGAAAATAATGGGGACACCGGAGCTGTTCGAAGCGCCGAGACGCGCCGCGTACGGCCGAATATTTTCTAAGTCCCAACGTACCGGTCAAGAGTAAAGTACCATTTTCCTACATTAGATTTCGTTCTAAATGCTTAATCCCTATGTAAAAACGTTAGTTAAGCAAGAATATCGTATTTTTAAAAAAATCTAATGATAGGATTTTCCAGAAAATTGAAAAAACCGAAAAATGTCAAGAGTAAAGTGCCATTTTCTGACATTAGATTTCGTTCTAAATGCTTAATCCCTATGTAGAAACGTTAGTTAAGCAAGAATATCGTATTTTTAAAAAAATCTAATGGTAGGATTTTTCAGAAAATTGAAAAAACCGTAAAATGTCAAGAGTAAAGTGCCCTTATTTTAAACATTATATCGTTCTAAATGCTTAATCCCTATGTAAAAAAGTTATCTAAGCAAGAATATGTTATTGAATAAAATGAGAAAAATTTATTTTAGCCGTAAATCGAAAATAATGGGTCGAGCGAATCGGTCGATTGCGCCGAGACGCGCTATGATGCAACAGACGAGCGATTGGAACGCCCGAATATTTTCAAAGTCCCAACGTACCGATCAAGAGTAAAGTACCATTTTCCTACATTAGATTTCGTTCTAAATGCTTAATCCCTTTGTAAAAACGTTAGTTAAGCAAGAATATCGTATTTTTAAAAAAATCTAATGATAGGATTTTCCAGAAAATTGAAAAAACCGAAAAATGTCAAGAGTAAAGTGCCATTTTCTGACATTAGATTTCGTTCTAAATGCTTAATCCCTATGTAGAAACGTTAGTTAAGCAAGAATATCGTATTTTTAAAAAAATCTAATGGTAGGATTTTTCAGAAAATTGAAAAAACCGTAAAATGTCAAGAGTAAAGTGCCCTTATTTTAAACATTATATCGTTCTAAATGCTTAATCCCTATGTAAAAAAGTTATCTAAGCAAGAATATGTTATTGAATAAAATGAGAAAAATTTATTTTAGCCGTAAATCGAAAATAATGGGTCGAGCGAATCGGTCGATTGCGCCGAGACGCGCTATGATGCAACAGACGAGCGATTGGAACGCCCGAATATTTTCAAAGTCCCAACGTACCGGTCAAGAGTAAAGTACCATTTTCCTACATTAGATTTCGTTCTAAATGCTTAATCCCTATGTAAAAACGTTAGTTAAGCAAGAATATCGTATTTTAAAAAAAATCTAATGATAGGATTTTCCAGAAAATTGAAAAAACCGAAAAATGTCAAGAGTAAAGTGCCATTTTCTGACATTAGATTTCGTTCTAAATGCTTAATCCCTATGTAGAAACGTTAGTTAAGCAAGAATATCGTATTTTTAAAAAAATCTAATGGTAGGATTTTTCAGAAAATTGAAAAAACCGTAAAATGTCAAGAGTAAAGTGCCCTTATTTTAAACATTATATCGTTCTAAATGCTTAATCCCTATGTAAAAAAGTTATCTAAGCAAGAATATGTTATTGAATAAAATGAGAAAAATTTATTTTAGCCGTAAATCGAAAATAATGGGTCGAGCGAATCGGTCGATTGCGCCGAGACGCGCTATGATGCAACAGACGAGCGATTGGAACGCCCGAATATTTTCAAAGTCCCAACGTACCGGTCAAGAGTAAAGTACCATTTTCCTACATTAGATTTCGTTCTAAATGCTTAATCCCTATGTAAAAACGTTAGTTAAGCAAGAATATCGTATTTTAAAAAAAATCTAATGATAGGATTTTCCAGAAAATTGAAAAAACCGAAAAATGTCAAGAGTAAAGTGCCATTTTCTGACATTAGATTTCGTTCTAAATGCTTAATCCCTATGTAGAAACGTTAGTTATGCAAGATTATCGTATTTTTAAAAAAATCTAATGATAGGATTTTTCAGAAAATTGAAAAAACCGTAAAATGTCAAGAGTAAAGTGCCCTTATTTTAAACATTATATCGTTCTAAATGCTTAATCCCTATGTAAAAAAGTTATCTAAGCAAGAATATGTTATTGAATAAAATGAGAAAAATTTATTTTAGCCGTAAATCGAAAATAATGGGTCGAGCGAATCGGTCGATTGCGCCGAGACGCGCTATGATGCAACAGACGAGCGATTGGAACGCCCGAATATTTTCAAAGTCCCAACGTACCGGTCAAGAGTAAAGTACCATTTTCCTACATTAGATTTCGTTCTAAATGCTTAATCCCTTTGTAAAAACGTTAGTTAAGCAAGAATATCGTATTTTTAAAAAAATCTAATGATAGGATTTTCCAGAAAATTGAAAAAACCGAAAAATGTCAAGAGTAAAGTGCCATTTTCTGACATTAGATTTCGTTCTAAATGCTTAATCCCTATGTAGAAACGTTAGTTAAGCAAGAATATCGTATTTTTAAAAAAATCTAATGATAGGATTTTTCAGAAAATTGAAAAAACCGTAAAATGTCAAGAGTAAAGTGCCATTATTTTAAACAATGTATCGTTCTAAATGCTTAATCCCTATGTAAAAAAGTTATTTAAGCAAGAATATGTTATTGAAAAAAATTAGAAAAATTTATTTTAGCCGTAAATCGAAAATAATGGGGACACCGGAGCTGTTCGAAGCGCCGAGACGCGCCGCGTACGGCCGAATATTTTCTAAGTCCCAACGTACCGATCAAGAGTAAAGTACCATTTTCCTACATTAGATTTCGTTCTAAATGCTTAATCCCTATGTAAAAACGTTAGTTAAGCAAGAATATCGTATTTTTAAAAAAATCTAATGATAGGATTTTCCAGAAAATTGAAAAAACCGAAAAATGTCAAGAGTAAAGTGCCATTTTCTGACATTAGATTTCGTTCTAAATGCTTAATCCCTATGTAGAAACGTTAGTTAAGCAAGAATATCGTATTTTTAAAAAAATCTAATGATAGGATTTTTCAGAAAATTGAAAAAACCGTAAAATGTCAAGAGTAAAGTGCCATTATTTTAAACAATGTATCGTTCTAAATGCTTAATCCCTATGTAAAAAAGTTATTTAAGCAAGAATATGTTATTGAAAAAAATTAGAAAAATTTATTTTAGCCGTAAATCGAAAATAATGGGGACACCGGAGCTGTTCGAAGCGCCGAGACGCGCCGCGTACGGCCGAATATTTTCTAAGTCCCAACGTACCGATCAAGAGTAAAGTACCATTTTCCTACATTAGATTTCGTTCTAAATGCTTAATCCCTATGTAAAAACGTTAGTTAAGCAAGAATATCGTATTTTTAAAAAAATCTAATGATAGGATTTTCCAGAAAATTGAAAAAACCGAAAAATGTCAAGAGTAAAGTGCCATTTTCTGACATTAGATTTCGTTCTAAATGCTTAATCCCTATGTAGAAACGTTAGTTAAGCAAGAATATCGTATTTTTAAAAAAATCTAATGGTAGGATTTTTCAGAAAATTGAAAAAACCGTAAAATGTCAAGAGTAAAGTGCCCTTATTTTAAACATTATATCGTTCTAAATGCTTAATCCCTATGTAAAAAAGTTATCTAAGCAAGAATATGTTATTGAATAAAATGAGAAAAATTTATTTTAGCCGTAAATCGAAAATAATGGGTCGAGCGAATCGGTCGATTGCGCCGAGACGCGCTATGATGCAACAGACGAGCGATTGGAACGCCCGAATATTTTCAAAGTCCCAACGTACCGGTCAAGAGTAAAGTACCATTTTCCTACATTAGATTTCGTTCTAAATGCTTAATCCCTATGTAAAAACGTTAGTTAAGCAAGAATATCGTATTTTTAAAAAAATCTAATGATAGGATTTTCCAGAAAATTGAAAAAACCGAAAAATGTCAAGAGTAAAGTGCCATTTTCTGACATTAGATTTCGTTCTAAATGCTTAATCCCTATGTAGAAACGTTAGTTAAGCAAGAATATCGTATTTTTAAAAAAATCTAATGATAGGATTTTTCAGAAAATTGAAAAAACCGTAAAATGTCAAGAGTAAAGTGCCATTATTTTAAACAATGTATCGTTCTAAATGCTTAATCCCTATGTAAAAAAGTTATTTAAGCAAGAATATGTTATTGAAAAAAATTAGAAAAATTTATTTTAGCCGTAAATCGAAAATAATGGGGACACCGGAGCTGTTCGAAGCGCCGAGACGCGCCGCGTACGGCCGAATATTTTCTAAGTCCCAACGTACCGATCAAGAGTAAAGTACCATTTTCCTACATTAGATTTCGTTCTAAATGCTTAATCCCTATGTAAAAACGTTAGTTAAGCAAGAATATCGTATTTTTAAAAAAATCTAATGATAGGATTTTCCAGAAAATTGAAAAAACCGAAAAATGTCAAGAGTAAAGTGCCATTTTCTGACATTAGATTTCGTTCTAAATGCTTAATCCCTATGTAGAAACGTTAGTTAAGCAAGAATATCGTATTTTTAAAAAAATCTAATGATAGGATTTTTCAGAAAATTGAAAAAACCGTAAAATGTCAAGAGTAAAGTGCCATTATTTTAAACAATGTATCGTTCTAAATGCTTAATCCCTATGTAAAAAAGTTATTTAAGCAAGAATATGTTATTGAAAAAAATTAGAAAAATTTATTTTAGCCGTAAATCGAAAATAATGGGGACACCGGAGCTGTTCGAAGCGCCGAGACGCGCCGCGTACGGCCGAATATTTTCTAAGTCCCAACGTACCGATCAAGAGTAAAGTACCATTTTCCTACATTAGATTTCGTTCTAAATGCTTAATCCCTATGTAAAAACGTTAGTTAAGCAAGAATATCGTATTTTTAAAAAAATCTAATGATAGGATTTTCCAGAAAATTGAAAAAACCGAAAAATGTCAAGAGTAAAGTGCCATTTTCTGACATTAGATTTCGTTCTAAATGCTTAATCCCTATGTAGAAACGTTAGTTAAGCAAGAATATCGTATTTTTAAAAAAATCTAATGATAGGATTTTTCAGAAAATTGAAAAAACCGTAAAATGTCAAGAGTAAAGTGCCATTATTTTAAACAATGTATCGTTCTAAATGCTTAATCCCTATGTAAAAAAGTTATTTAAGCAAGAATATGTTATTGAAAAAAATTAGAAAAATTTATTTTAGCCGTAAATCGAAAATAATGGGGACACCGGAGCTGTTCGAAGCGCCGAGACGCGCCGCGTACGGCCGAATATTTTCTAAGTCCCAACGTACCGATCAAGAGTAAAGTACCATTTTCCTACATTAGATTTCGTTCTAAATGCTTAATCCCTATGTAAAAACGTTAGTTAAGCAAGAATATCGTATTTTTAAAAAAATCTAATGATAGGATTTTCCAGAAAATTGAAAAAACCGAAAAATGTCAAGAGTAAAGTGCCATTTTCTGACATTAGATTTCGTTCTAAATGCTTAATCCCTATGTAGAAACGTTAGTTAAGCAAGAATATCGTATTTTTAAAAAAATCTAATGATAGGATTTTTCAGAAAATTGAAAAAACCGTAAAATGTCAAGAGTAAAGTGCCATTATTTTAAACAATGTATCGTTCTAAATGCTTAATCCCTATGTAAAAAAGTTATTTAAGCAAGAATATGTTATTGAAAAAAATTAGAAAAATTTATTTTAGCCGTAAATCGAAAATAATGGGGACACCGGAGCTGTTCGAAGCGCCGAGACGCGCCGCGTACGGCCGAATATTTTCTAAGTCCCAACGTACCGATCAAGAGTAAAGTACCATTTTCCTACATTAGATTTCGTTCTAAATGCTTAATCCCTATGTAGAAACGTTAGTTAAGCAAGAATATCGTATTTTTAAAAAAATCTAATGGTAGGATTTTTCAGAAAATTGAAAAAACCGTAAAATGTCAAGAGTAAAGTGCCATTATTTTAAACAATGTATCGTTCTAAATGCTTAATCCCTATGTAAAAAAGTTATCTAAGCAAGAATATGTTATTGAATAAAATGAGAAAAATTTATTTTAGCCGTAAATCGAAAAAAAGACTGTTCGTTTCTCTGTCTCTCTCGCGCGATCGAAGTATTGATGTTTCCCGGCAAAGTAATGGGATATTAATTAAACTTTATACACGAAATTACTCGTTTTGATCCCCGCTACACAGCCGTATACTTTTTATAATTTTGTGGAATCGGGAACCTTGAAATATTTAACATAACGCGGATCGACTGTCTCTGTCTCTTTCTAGATCGGAATAATCGATGTTTCCCGGAAAACTATTCGGAGATTAATTAAACTTTATACACGAAATTACTCGTTTTGATCCCCGCTACACAGCCGTATACTTTTTATAATTTTGTGGAATCGGTAACCTTGAGATATTTAACATAACGCGGATCGACTGTCTCTGTCTCTTTCTAGATCGGAATTATCGATGTTTCCCGGCAAACTATTGGGAGATTATTTAAACTTTATACACGAAATTACTCGTTTTGATCCCCGCTACACAGCCGTATACTTTTTATAATTTTGTGGAATCGGTAACCTGGAGATATTTAACATAACGCGGATCGACTGTCTCTGTCTCTTTCTAGATCGGAATAATCGATGTTTCCCGGCAAACTATTGGGAGATTAATTAAACTTTATACATGAAATTACTCGTTTTGGTCCCCGCTACACAGCCGTATACTTTTTATAATTTTGTGGAATCGGTAACCTTGAGATATTTAACATAACGCGGATCGACTGTCTCTGTCTCTTTCTAGATCGGAATTATCGATGTTTCCCGGCAAACTATTGGGAGATTATTTAAACTTTATACATGAAATTACTCGTTTTGGTCCCCGCTACACAGCCGTATACTTTTTATAATTTTGTGGAATCGGGAACCTTGAAATATTTAACATAACGCGGATCGACTGTCTCTGTCTCTTTCTAGATCGGAATTATCGATGTTTCCCGGAAAACTATTCGGAGATTAATTAAACTTTATACACGAAATTACTCGTTTTGATCCCCGCTACACAGCCGTATACTTTTTATAATTTTGTGGAATCGGTAACCTTGAGATATTTAACATAACGCGGATCGACTGTCTCTGTCTCTTTCTAGATCGGAATTATCGATGTTTCCCGGCAAACTATTGGGAGATTATTTAAACTTTATACATGAAATTACTCGTTTTGATCCCCGCTACACAGCCGTATACTTTTTATAATTTTGTGGAATCGGTAACCTTGAGATATTTAACATAACGCGGATCGACTGTCTCTGTCTCTTTCTAGATCGGAATTATCGATGTTTCCCGGCAAACTATTGGGAGATTATTTAAACTTTATACATGAAATTACTCGTTTTGATCCCCGCTACACAGCCGTATACTTTTTATAATTTTGTGGAATCGGTAACCTGGAGATATTTAACATAACGCGGATCGACTGTCTCTGTCTCTTTCTAGATCGGAATAATCGATGTTTCCCGGCAAACTATTGGGAGATTAATTAAACTTTATACATGAAATTACTCGTTTTGGTCCCCGCTACACAGCCGTATACTTTTTATAATTTTGTGGAATCGGTAACCTTGAGATATTTAACATAACGCGGATCGACTGTCTCTGTCTCTTTCTAGATCGGAATTATCGATGTTTCCCGGCAAACTATTGGGAGATTATTTAAACTTTATACATGAAATTACTCGTTTTGATCCCCGCTACACAGCCGTATACTTTTTATAATTTTGTGGAATCGGTAACCTGGAGATATTTAACATAACGCGGATCGACTGTCTCTGTCTCTTTCTAGATCGGAATAATCGATGTTTCCCGGCAAACTAATGGGAGTTTAATTAAACTTTATGCATCAAATCATTCAGTTTGACTCCTGCAACACAACCAAACACTCTCTGTAATTTTCTGAACTGAAAAACCACTGAAATTGCGCTCGAAATGCGGAGCGACGGGTCGACGCGTCTGCACTGTGCGACAGCTAGTCAAAACGTCCGAACAGCGTATTG
>NW_027476160.1:527500-545000 GCF_051020955.1 Megalopta genalis
GAGCTGTTCGAAGCGCCGAGACGCGCCGCGTACGGCCGAATATTTTCTAAGTCCCAACGTACCGATCAAGAGTAAAGTACCATTTTCCTACATTAGATTTCGTTCTAAATGCTTAATCCCTATGTAAAAACGTTAGTTAAGCAAGAATATCGTATTTTTAAAAAAATCTAATGATAGGATTTTCCAGAAAATTGAAAAAACCGAAAAATGTCAAGAGTAAAGTGCCATTTTCTGACATTAGATTTCGTTCTAAATGCTTAATCCCTATGTAGAAACGTTAGTTAAGCAAGAATATCGTATTTTTAAAAAAATCTAATGATAGGATTTTTCAGAAAATTGAAAAAACCGTAAAATGTCAAGAGTAAAGTGCCATTATTTTAAACAATGTATCGTTCTAAATGCTTAATCCCTATGTAAAAAAGTTATTTAAGCAAGAATATGTTATTGAAAAAAATTAGAAAAATTTATTTTAGCCGTAAATCGAAAATAATGGGGACACCGGAGCTGTTCGAAGCGCCGAGACGCGCCGCGTACGGCCGAATATTTTCTAAGTCCCAACGTACCGATCAAGAGTAAAGTACCATTTTCCTACATTAGATTTCGTTCTAAATGCTTAATCCCTATGTAAAAACGTTAGTTAAGCAAGAATATCGTATTTTTAAAAAAATCTAATGATAGGATTTTCCAGAAAATTGAAAAAACCGAAAAATGTCAAGAGTAAAGTGCCATTTTCTGACATTAGATTTCGTTCTAAATGCTTAATCCCTATGTAGAAACGTTAGTTAAGCAAGAATATCGTATTTTTAAAAAAATCTAATGGTAGGATTTTTCAGAAAATTGAAAAAACCGTAAAATGTCAAGAGTAAAGTGCCCTTATTTTAAACATTATATCGTTCTAAATGCTTAATCCCTATGTAAAAAAGTTATCTAAGCAAGAATATGTTATTGAATAAAATGAGAAAAATTTATTTTAGCCGTAAATCGAAAATAATGGGTCGAGCGAATCGGTCGATTGCGCCGAGACGCGCTATGATGCAACAGACGAGCGATTGGAACGCCCGAATATTTTCAAAGTCCCAACGTACCGGTCAAGAGTAAAGTACCATTTTCCTACATTAGATTTCGTTCTAAATGCTTAATCCCTATGTAAAAACGTTAGTTAAGCAAGAATATCGTATTTTAAAAAAAATCTAATGATAGGATTTTCCAGAAAATTGAAAAAACCGAAAAATGTCAAGAGTAAAGTGCCATTTTCTGACATTAGATTTCGTTCTAAATGCTTAATCCCTATGTAGAAACGTTAGTTAAGCAAGATTATCGTATTTTTAAAAAAATCTAATGATAGGATTTTTCAGAAAATTGAAAAAACCGTAAAATGTCAAGAGTAAAGTGCCCTTATTTTAAACATTATATCGTTCTAAATGCTTAATCCCTATGTAAAAAAGTTATCTAAGCAAGAATATGTTATTGAATAAAATGAGAAAAATTTATTTTAGCCGTAAATCGAAAATAATGGGTCGAGCGAATCGGTCGATTGCGCCGAGACGCGCTATGATGCAACAGACGAGCGATTGGAACGCCCGAATATTTTCAAAGTCCCAACGTACCGGTCAAGAGTAAAGTACCATTTTCCTACATTAGATTTCGTTCTAAATGCTTAATCCCTATGTAAAAACGTTAGTTAAGCAAGAATATCGTATTTTAAAAAAAATCTAATGATAGGATTTTCCAGAAAATTGAAAAAACCGAAAAATGTCAAGAGTAAAGTGCCATTTTCTGACATTAGATTTCGTTCTAAATGCTTAATCCCTATGTAGAAACGTTAGTTAAGCAAGAATATCGTATTTTTAAAAAAATCTAATGGTAGGATTTTTCAGAAAATTGAAAAAACCGTAAAATGTCAAGAGTAAAGTGCCCTTATTTTAAACATTATATCGTTCTAAATGCTTAATCCCTATGTAAAAAAGTTATCTAAGCAAGAATATGTTATTGAATAAAATGAGAAAAATTTATTTTAGCCGTAAATCGAAAATAATGGGTCGAGCGAATCGGTCGATTGCGCCGAGACGCGCTATGATGCAACAGACGAGCGATTGGAACGCCCGAATATTTTCAAAGTCCCAACGTACCGGTCAAGAGTAAAGTACCATTTTCCTACATTAGATTTCGTTCTAAATGCTTAATCCCTATGTAAAAACGTTAGTTAAGCAAGAATATCGTATTTTAAAAAAAATCTAATGATAGGATTTTCCAGAAAATTGAAAAAACCGAAAAATGTCAAGAGTAAAGTGCCATTTTCTGACATTAGATTTCGTTCTAAATGCTTAATCCCTATGTAGAAACGTTAGTTATGCAAGATTATCGTATTTTTAAAAAAATCTAATGATAGGATTTTTCAGAAAATTGAAAAAACCGTAAAATGTCAAGAGTAAAGTGCCCTTATTTTAAACATTATATCGTTCTAAATGCTTAATCCCTATGTAAAAAAGTTATCTAAGCAAGAATATGTTATTGAATAAAATGAGAAAAATTTATTTTAGCCGTAAATCGAAAATAATGGGTCGAGCGAATCGGTCGATTGCGCCGAGACGCGCTATGATGCAACAGACGAGCGATTGGAACGCCCGAATATTTTCAAAGTCCCAACGTACCGGTCAAGAGTAAAGTACCATTTTCCTACATTAGATTTCGTTCTAAATGCTTAATCCCTATGTAAAAACGTTAGTTAAGCAAGAATATCGTATTTTTAAAAAAATCTAATGATAGGATTTTCCAGAAAATTGAAAAAACCGAAAAATGTCAAGAGTAAAGTGCCATTTTCTGACATTAGATTTCGTTCTAAATGCTTAATCCCTATGTAGAAACGTTAGTTAAGCAAGAATATCGTATTTTTAAAAAAATCTAATGGTAGGATTTTTCAGAAAATTGAAAAAACCGTAAAATGTCAAGAGTAAAGTGCCCTTATTTTAAACATTATATCGTTCTAAATGCTTAATCCCTATGTAAAAAAGTTATCTAAGCAAGAATATGTTATTGAATAAAATGAGAAAAATTTATTTTAGCCGTAAATCGAAAATAATGGGTCGAGCGAATCGGTCGATTGCGCCGAGACGCGCTATGATGCAACAGACGAGCGATTGGAACGCCCGAATATTTTCAAAGTCCCAACGTACCGATCAAGAGTAAAGTACCATTTTCCTACATTAGATTTCGTTCTAAATGCTTAATCCCTTTGTAAAAACGTTAGTTAAGCAAGAATATCGTATTTATAAAAAAATCTAATGATAGGATTTTCCAGAAAATTGAAAAAACCGAAAAATGTCAAGAGTAAAGTGCCATTTTCTGACATTAGATTTCGTTCTAAATGCTTAATCCCTATGTAGAAACGTTAGTTAAGCAAGAATATCGTATTTTTAAAAAAATCTAATGGTAGGATTTTTCAGAAAATTGAAAAAACCGTAAAATGTCAAGAGTAAAGTGCCCTTATTTTAAACATTATATCGTTCTAAATGCTTAATCCCTATGTAAAAAAGTTATCTAAGCAAGAATATGTTATTGAATAAAATGAGAAAAATTTATTTTAGCCGTAAATCGAAAATAATGGGTCGAGCGAATCGGTCGATTGCGCCGAGACGCGCTATGATGCAACAGACGAGCGATTGGAACGCCCGAATATTTTCAAAGTCCCAACGTACCGGTCAAGAGTAAAGTACCATTTTCCTACATTAGATTTCGTTCTAAATGCTTAATCCCTATGTAAAAACGTTAGTTAAGCAAGAATATCGTATTTTAAAAAAAATCTAATGATAGGATTTTCCAGAAAATTGAAAAAACCGAAAAATGTCAAGAGTAAAGTGCCATTTTCTGACATTAGATTTCGTTCTAAATGCTTAATCCCTATGTAGAAACGTTAGTTAAGCAAGAATATCGTATTTTTAAAAAAATCTAATGGTAGGATTTTTCAGAAAATTGAAAAAACCGTAAAATGTCAAGAGTAAAGTGCCCTTATTTTAAACATTATATCGTTCTAAATGCTTAATCCCTATGTAAAAAAGTTATCTAAGCAAGAATATGTTATTGAATAAAATGAGAAAAATTTATTTTAGCCGTAAATCGAAAATAATGGGTCGAGCGAATCGGTCGATTGCGCCGAGACGCGCTATGATGCAACAGACGAGCGATTGGAACGCCCGAATATTTTCAAAGTCCCAACGTACCGGTCAAGAGTAAAGTACCATTTTCCTACATTAGATTTCGTTCTAAATGCTTAATCCCTATGTAAAAACGTTAGTTAAGCAAGAATATCGTATTTTAAAAAAAATCTAATGATAGGATTTTCCAGAAAATTGAAAAAACCGAAAAATGTCAAGAGTAAAGTGCCATTTTCTGACATTAGATTTCGTTCTAAATGCTTAATCCCTATGTAGAAACGTTAGTTATGCAAGATTATCGTATTTTTAAAAAAATCTAATGATAGGATTTTTCAGAAAATTGAAAAAACCGTAAAATGTCAAGAGTAAAGTGCCCTTATTTTAAACATTATATCGTTCTAAATGCTTAATCCCTATGTAAAAAAGTTATCTAAGCAAGAATATGTTATTGAATAAAATGAGAAAAATTTATTTTAGCCGTAAATCGAAAATAATGGGTCGAGCGAATCGGTCGATTGCGCCGAGACGCGCTATGATGCAACAGACGAGCGATTGGAACGCCCGAATATTTTCAAAGTCCCAACGTACCGATCAAGAGTAAAGTACCATTTTCCTACATTAGATTTCGTTCTAAATGCTTAATCCCTATGTAAAAACGTTAGTTAAGCAAGAATATCGTATTTTTAAAAAAATCTAATGATAGGATTTTCCAGAAAATTGAAAAAACCGAAAAATGTCAAGAGTAAAGTGCCATTTTCTGACATTAGATTTCGTTCTAAATGCTTAATCCCTATGTAGAAACGTTAGTTAAGCAAGAATATCGTATTTTTAAAAAAATCTAATGGTAGGATTTTTCAGAAAATTGAAAAAACCGTAAAATGTCAAGAGTAAAGTGCCCTTATTTTAAACATTATATCGTTCTAAATGCTTAATCCCTATGTAAAAAAGTTATCTAAGCAAGAATATGTTATTGAATAAAATGAGAAAAATTTATTTTAGCCGTAAATCGAAAATAATGGGTCGAGCGAATCGGTCGATTGCGCCGAGACGCGCTATGATGCAACAGACGAGCGATTGGAACGCCCGAATATTTTCAAAGTCCCAACGTACCGATCAAGAGTAAAGTACCATTTTCCTACATTAGATTTCGTTCTAAATGCTTAATCCCTATGTAAAAACGTTAGTTAAGCAAGAATATCGTATTTTTAAAAAAATCTAATGATAGGATTTTCCAGAAAATTGAAAAAACCGAAAAATGTCAAGAGTAAAGTGCCATTTTCTGACATTAGATTTCGTTCTAAATGCTTAATCCCTATGTAGAAACGTTAGTTATGCAAGATTATCGTATTTTTAAAAAAATCTAATGATAGGATTTTTCAGAAAATTGAAAAAACCGTAAAATGTCAAGAGTAAAGTGCCCTTATTTTAAACATTATATCGTTCTAAATGCTTAATCCCTATGTAAAAAAGTTATCTAAGCAAGAATATGTTATTGAATAAAATGAGAAAAATTTATTTTAGCCGTAAATCGAAAATAATGGGTCGAGCGAATCGGTCGATTGCGCCGAGACGCGCTATGATGCAACAGACGAGCGATTGGAACGCCCGAATATTTTCAAAGTCCCAACGTACCGATCAAGAGTAAAGTACCATTTTCCTACATTAGATTTCGTTCTAAATGCTTAATCCCTTTGTAAAAACGTTAGTTAAGCAAGAATATCGTATTTTTAAAAAAATCTAATGATAGGATTTTCCAGAAAATTGAAAAAACCGAAAAATGTCAAGAGTAAAGTGCCATTTTCTGACATTAGATTTCGTTCTAAATGCTTAATCCCTATGTAGAAACGTTAGTTAAGCAAGAATATCGTATTTTTAAAAAAATCTAATGATAGGATTTTCCAGAAAATTGAAAAAACCGAAAAATGTCAAGAGTAAAGTGCCATTATTTTAAACAATGTATCGTTCTAAATGCTTAATCCCTATGTAAAAAAGTTATTTAAGCAAGAATATGTTATTGAAAAAAATTAGAAAAATTTATTTTAGCCGTAAATCGAAAATAATGGGGACACCGGAGCTGTTCGAAGCGCCGAGACGCGCCGCGTACGGCCGAATATTTTCTAAGTCCCAACGTACCGATCAAGAGTAAAGTACCATTTTCCTACATTAGATTTCGTTCTAAATGCTTAATCCCTATGTAAAAACGTTAGTTAAGCAAGAATATCGTATTTTTAAAAAAATCTAATGATAGGATTTTCCAGAAAATTGAAAAAACCGAAAAATGTCAAGAGTAAAGTGCCATTTTCTGACATTAGATTTCGTTCTAAATGCTTAATCCCTATGTAGAAACGTTAGTTAAGCAAGAATATCGTATTTTTAAAAAAATCTAATGGTAGGATTTTTCAGAAAATTGAAAAAACCGTAAAATGTCAAGAGTAAAGTGCCCTTATTTTAAACATTATATCGTTCTAAATGCTTAATCCCTATGTAAAAAAGTTATCTAAGCAAGAATATGTTATTGAATAAAATGAGAAAAATTTATTTTAGCCGTAAATCGAAAATAATGGGTCGAGCGAATCGGTCGATTGCGCCGAGACGCGCTATGATGCAACAGACGAGCGATTGGAACGCCCGAATATTTTCAAAGTCCCAACGTACCGGTCAAGAGTAAAGTACCATTTTCCTACATTAGATTTCGTTCTAAATGCTTAATCCCTATGTAAAAACGTTAGTTAAGCAAGAATATCGTATTTTAAAAAAAATCTAATGATAGGATTTTCCAGAAAATTGAAAAAACCGAAAAATGTCAAGAGTAAAGTGCCATTTTCTGACATTAGATTTCGTTCTAAATGCTTAATCCCTATGTAGAAACGTTAGTTAAGCAAGATTATCGTATTTTTAAAAAAATCTAATGATAGGATTTTTCAGAAAATTGAAAAAACCGTAAAATGTCAAGAGTAAAGTGCCCTTATTTTAAACATTATATCGTTCTAAATGCTTAATCCCTATGTAAAAAAGTTATCTAAGCAAGAATATGTTATTGAATAAAATGAGAAAAATTTATTTTAGCCGTAAATCGAAAATAATGGGTCGAGCGAATCGGTCGATTGCGCCGAGACGCGCTATGATGCAACAGACGAGCGATTGGAACGCCCGAATATTTTCAAAGTCCCAACGTACCGGTCAAGAGTAAAGTACCATTTTCCTACATTAGATTTCGTTCTAAATGCTTAATCCCTATGTAAAAAAGTTATCTAAGCAAGAATATGTTATTGAATAAAATGAGAAAAATTTATTTTAGCCGTAAATCGAAAATAATGGGTCGAGCGAATCGGTCGATTGCGCCGAGACGCGCTATGATGCAACAGACGAGCGATTGGAACGCCCGAATATTTTCAAAGTCCCAACGTACCGATCAAGAGTAAAGTACCATTTTCCTACATTAGATTTCGTTCTAAATGCTTAATCCCTATGTAAAAACGTTAGTTAAGCAAGAATATCGTATTTTAAAAAAAATCTAATGATAGGATTTTCCAGAAAATTGAAAAAACCGAAAAATGTCAAGAGTAAAGTGCCATTTTCTGACATTAGATTTCGTTCTAAATGCTTAATCCCTATGTAGAAACGTTAGTTAAGCAAGAATATCGTATTTTTAAAAAAATCTAATGGTAGGATTTTTCAGAAAATTGAAAAAACCGTAAAATGTCAAGAGTAAAGTGCCCTTATTTTAAACATTATATCGTTCTAAATGCTTAATCCCTATGTAAAAAAGTTATCTAAGCAAGAATATGTTATTGAATAAAATGAGAAAAATTTATTTTAGCCGTAAATCGAAAATAATGGGTCGAGCGAATCGGTCGATTGCGCCGAGACGCGCTATGATGCAACAGACGAGCGATTGGAACGCCCGAATATTTTCAAAGTCCCAACGTACCGATCAAGAGTAAAGTACCATTTTCCTACATTAGATTTCGTTCTAAATGCTTAATCCCTTTGTAAAAACGTTAGTTAAGCAAGAATATCGTATTTTTAAAAAAATCTAATGATAGGATTTTCCAGAAAATTGAAAAAACCGAAAAATGTCAAGAGTAAAGTGCCATTTTCTGACATTAGATTTCGTTCTAAATGCTTAATCCCTATGTAGAAACGTTAGTTAAGCAAGAATATCGTATTTTTAAAAAAATCTAATGGTAGGATTTTTCAGAAAATTGAAAAAACCGTAAAATGTCAAGAGTAAAGTGCCCTTATTTTAAACATTATATCGTTCTAAATGCTTAATCCCTATGTAAAAAAGTTATCTAAGCAAGAATATGTTATTGAATAAAATGAGAAAAATTTATTTTAGCCGTAAATCGAAAATAATGGGTCGAGCGAATCGGTCGATTGCGCCGAGACGCGCTATGATGCAACAGACGAGCGATTGGAACGCCCGAATATTTTCAAAGTCCCAACGTACCGATCAAGAGTAAAGTACCATTTTCCTACATTAGATTTCGTTCTAAATGCTTAATCCCTTTGTAAAAACGTTAGTTAAGCAAGAATATCGTATTTTTAAAAAAATCTAATGATAGGATTTTCCAGAAAATTGAAAAAACCGAAAAATGTCAAGAGTAAAGTGCCATTTTCTGACATTAGATTTCGTTCTAAATGCTTAATCCCTATGTAGAAACGTTAGTTAAGCAAGAATATCGTATTTTTAAAAAAATCTAATGATAGGATTTTTCAGAAAATTGAAAAAACCGTAAAATGTCAAGAGTAAAGTGCCATTATTTTAAACAATGTATCGTTCTAAATGCTTAATCCCTATGTAAAAAAGTTATTTAAGCAAGAATATGTTATTGAAAAAAATTAGAAAAATTTATTTTAGCCGTAAATCGAAAATAATGGGGACACCGGAGCTGTTCGAAGCGCCGAGACGCGCCGCGTACGGCCGAATATTTTCTAAGTCCCAACGTACCGATCAAGAGTAAAGTACCATTTTCCTACATTAGATTTCGTTCTAAATGCTTAATCCCTATGTAAAAACGTTAGTTAAGCAAGAATATCGTATTTTTAAAAAAATCTAATGATAGGATTTTCCAGAAAATTGAAAAAACCGAAAAATGTCAAGAGTAAAGTGCCATTTTCTGACATTAGATTTCGTTCTAAATGCTTAATCCCTATGTAGAAACGTTAGTTAAGCAAGAATATCGTATTTTTAAAAAAATCTAATGATAGGATTTTTCAGAAAATTGAAAAAACCGTAAAATGTCAAGAGTAAAGTGCCATTATTTTAAACAATGTATCGTTCTAAATGCTTAATCCCTATGTAAAAAAGTTATTTAAGCAAGAATATGTTATTGAAAAAAATTAGAAAAATTTATTTTAGCCGTAAATCGAAAATAATGGGGACACCGGAGCTGTTCGAAGCGCCGAGACGCGCCGCGTACGGCCGAATATTTTCTAAGTCCCAACGTACCGATCAAGAGTAAAGTACCATTTTCCTACATTAGATTTCGTTCTAAATGCTTAATCCCTATGTAAAAACGTTAGTTAAGCAAGAATATCGTATTTTTAAAAAAATCTAATGATAGGATTTTCCAGAAAATTGAAAAAACCGAAAAATGTCAAGAGTAAAGTGCCATTTTCTGACATTAGATTTCGTTCTAAATGCTTAATCCCTATGTAGAAACGTTAGTTAAGCAAGAATATCGTATTTTTAAAAAAATCTAATGGTAGGATTTTTCAGAAAATTGAAAAAACCGTAAAATGTCAAGAGTAAAGTGCCCTTATTTTAAACATTATATCGTTCTAAATGCTTAATCCCTATGTAAAAAAGTTATCTAAGCAAGAATATGTTATTGAATAAAATGAGAAAAATTTATTTTAGCCGTAAATCGAAAATAATGGGTCGAGCGAATCGGTCGATTGCGCCGAGACGCGCTATGATGCAACAGACGAGCGATTGGAACGCCCGAATATTTTCAAAGTCCCAACGTACCGGTCAAGAGTAAAGTACCATTTTCCTACATTAGATTTCGTTCTAAATGCTTAATCCCTATGTAAAAACGTTAGTTAAGCAAGAATATCGTATTTTTAAAAAAATCTAATGATAGGATTTTCCAGAAAATTGAAAAAACCGAAAAATGTCAAGAGTAAAGTGCCATTTTCTGACATTAGATTTCGTTCTAAATGCTTAATCCCTATGTAGAAACGTTAGTTAAGCAAGAATATCGTATTTTTAAAAAAATCTAATGATAGGATTTTTCAGAAAATTGAAAAAACCGTAAAATGTCAAGAGTAAAGTGCCATTATTTTAAACAATGTATCGTTCTAAATGCTTAATCCCTATGTAAAAAAGTTATTTAAGCAAGAATATGTTATTGAAAAAAATTAGAAAAATTTATTTTAGCCGTAAATCGAAAATAATGGGGACACCGGAGCTGTTCGAAGCGCCGAGACGCGCCGCGTACGGCCGAATATTTTCTAAGTCCCAACGTACCGATCAAGAGTAAAGTACCATTTTCCTACATTAGATTTCGTTCTAAATGCTTAATCCCTATGTAAAAACGTTGGTTAAGCAAGAATATCGTATTTTTAAAAAAATCTAATGATAGGATTTTCCAGAAAATTGAAAAAACCGAAAAATGTCAAGAGTAAAGTGCCATTTTCTGACATTAGATTTCGTTCTAAATGCTTAATCCCTATGTAGAAACGTTAGTTAAGCAAGAATATCGTATTTTTAAAAAAATCTAATGATAGGATTTTTCAGAAAATTGAAAAAACCGTAAAATGTCAAGAGTAAAGTGCCATTATTTTAAACAATGTATCGTTCTAAATGCTTAATCCCTATGTAAAAAAGTTATTTAAGCAAGAATATGTTATTGAAAAAAATTAGAAAAATTTATTTTAGCCGTAAATCGAAAATAATGGGGACACCGGAGCTGTTCGAAGCGCCGAGACGCGCCGCGTACGGCCGAATATTTTCTAAGTCCCAACGTACCGATCAAGAGTAAAGTACCATTTTCCTACATTAGATTTCGTTCTAAATGCTTAATCCCTATGTAAAAACGTTAGTTAAGCAAGAATATCGTATTTTTAAAAAAATCTAATGATAGGATTTTCCAGAAAATTGAAAAAACCGAAAAATGTCAAGAGTAAAGTGCCATTTTCTGACATTAGATTTCGTTCTAAATGCTTAATCCCTATGTAGAAACGTTAGTTAAGCAAGAATATCGTATTTTTAAAAAAATCTAATGGTAGGATTTTTCAGAAAATTGAAAAAACCGTAAAATGTCAAGAGTAAAGTGCCCTTATTTTAAACATTATATCGTTCTAAATGCTTAATCCCTATGTAAAAAAGTTATCTAAGCAAGAATATGTTATTGAATAAAATGAGAAAAATTTATTTTAGCCGTAAATCGAAAATAATGGGTCGAGCGAATCGGTCGATTGCGCCGAGACGCGCTATGATGCAACAGACGAGCGATTGGAACGCCCGAATATTTTCAAAGTCCCAACGTACCGATCAAGAGTAAAGTACCATTTTCCTACATTAGATTTCGTTCTAAATGCTTAATCCCTATGTAAAAACGTTAGTTAAGCAAGAATATCGTATTTTTAAAAAAATCTAATGATAGGATTTTCCAGAAAATTGAAAAAACCGAAAAATGTCAAGAGTAAAGTGCCATTTTCTGACATTAGATTTCGTTCTAAATGCTTAATCCCTATGTAGAAACGTTAGTTATGCAAGATTATCGTATTTTTAAAAAAATCTAATGATAGGATTTTTCAGAAAATTGAAAAAACCGTAAAATGTCAAGAGTAAAGTGCCCTTATTTTAAACATTATATCGTTCTAAATGCTTAATCCCTATGTAAAAAAGTTATCTAAGCAAGAATATGTTATTGAATAAAATGAGAAAAATTTATTTTAGCCGTAAATCGAAAATAATGGGTCGAGCGAATCGGTCGATTGCGCCGAGACGCGCTATGATGCAACAGACGAGCGATTGGAACGCCCGAATATTTTCAAAGTCCCAACGTACCGGTCAAGAGTAAAGTACCATTTTCCTACATTAGATTTCGTTCTAAATGCTTAATCCCTATGTAAAAACGTTAGTTAAGCAAGAATATCGTATTTTAAAAAAAATCTAATGATAGGATTTTCCAGAAAATTGAAAAAACCGAAAAATGTCAAGAGTAAAGTGCCATTTTCTGACATTAGATTTCGTTCTAAATGCTTAATCCCTATGTAGAAACGTTAGTTATGCAAGATTATCGTATTTTTAAAAAAATCTAATGATAGGATTTTTCAGAAAATTGAAAAAACCGTAAAATGTCAAGAGTAAAGTGCCCTTATTTTAAACATTATATCGTTCTAAATGCTTAATCCCTATGTAAAAAAGTTATCTAAGCAAGAATATGTTATTGAATAAAATGAGAAAAATTTATTTTAGCCGTAAATCGAAAATAATGGGTCGAGCGAATCGGTCGATTGCGCCGAGACGCGCTATGATGCAACAGACGAGCGATTGGAACGCCCGAATATTTTCAAAGTCCCAACGTACCGATCAAGAGTAAAGTACCATTTTCCTACATTAGATTTCGTTCTAAATGCTTAATCCCTTTGTAAAAACGTTAGTTAAGCAAGAATATCGTATTTTTAAAAAAATCTAATGATAGGATTTTCCAGAAAATTGAAAAAACCGAAAAATGTCAAGAGTAAAGTGCCATTTTCTGACATTAGATTTCGTTCTAAATGCTTAATCCCTATGTAGAAACGTTAGTTAAGCAAGAATATCGTATTTTTAAAAAAATCTAATGATAGGATTTTTCAGAAAATTGAAAAAACCGTAAAATGTCAAGAGTAAAGTGCCATTATTTTAAACAATGTATCGTTCTAAATGCTTAATCCCTATGTAAAAAAGTTATTTAAGCAAGAATATGTTATTGAAAAAAATTAGAAAAATTTATTTTAGCCGTAAATCGAAAATAATGGGGACACCGGAGCTGTTCGAAGCGCCGAGACGCGCCGCGTACGGCCGAATATTTTCTAAGTCCCAACGTACCGATCAAGAGTAAAGTACCATTTTCCTACATTAGATTTCGTTCTAAATGCTTAATCCCTATGTAAAAACGTTAGTTAAGCAAGAATATCGTATTTTTAAAAAAATCTAATGATAGGATTTTCCAGAAAATTGAAAAAACCGAAAAATGTCAAGAGTAAAGTGCCATTTTCTGACATTAGATTTCGTTCTAAATGCTTAATCCCTATGTAGAAACGTTAGTTAAGCAAGAATATCGTATTTTTAAAAAAATCTAATGATAGGATTTTTCAGAAAATTGAAAAAACCGTAAAATGTCAAGAGTAAAGTGCCATTATTTTAAACAATGTATCGTTCTAAATGCTTAATCCCTATGTAAAAAAGTTATTTAAGCAAGAATATGTTATTGAAAAAAATTAGAAAAATTTATTTTAGCCGTAAATCGAAAATAATGGGGACACCGGAGCTGTTCGAAGCGCCGAGACGCGCCGCGTACGGCCGAATATTTTCTAAGTCCCAACGTACCGATCAAGAGTAAAGTACCATTTTCCTACATTAGATTTCGTTCTAAATGCTTAATCCCTATGTAAAAACGTTAGTTAAGCAAGAATATCGTATTTTTAAAAAAATCTAATGATAGGATTTTCCAGAAAATTGAAAAAACCGAAAAATGTCAAGAGTAAAGTGCCATTTTCTGACATTAGATTTCGTTCTAAATGCTTAATCCCTATGTAGAAACGTTAGTTAAGCAAGAATATCGTATTTTTAAAAAAATCTAATGGTAGGATTTTTCAGAAAATTGAAAAAACCGTAAAATGTCAAGAGTAAAGTGCCCTTATTTTAAACATTATATCGTTCTAAATGCTTAATCCCTATGTAAAAAAGTTATCTAAGCAAGAATATGTTATTGAATAAAATGAGAAAAATTTATTTTAGCCGTAAATCGAAAATAATGGGTCGAGCGAATCGGTCGATTGCGCCGAGACGCGCTATGATGCAACAGACGAGCGATTGGAACGCCCGAATATTTTCAAAGTCCCAACGTACCGGTCAAGAGTAAAGTACCATTTTCCTACATTAGATTTCGTTCTAAATGCTTAATCCCTATGTAAAAACGTTAGTTAAGCAAGAATATCGTATTTTTAAAAAAATCTAATGATAGGATTTTCCAGAAAATTGAAAAAACCGAAAAATGTCAAGAGTAAAGTGCCATTTTCTGACATTAGATTTCGTTCTAAATGCTTAATCCCTATGTAGAAACGTTAGTTAAGCAAGAATATCGTATTTTTAAAAAAATCTAATGATAGGATTTTTCAGAAAATTGAAAAAACCGTAAAATGTCAAGAGTAAAGTGCCATTATTTTAAACAATGTATCGTTCTAAATGCTTAATCCCTATGTAAAAAAGTTATTTAAGCAAGAATATGTTATTGAAAAAAATTAGAAAAATTTATTTTAGCCGTAAATCGAAAATAATGGGGACACCGGAGCTGTTCGAAGCGCCGAGACGCGCCGCGTACGGCCGAATATTTTCTAAGTCCCAACGTACCGATCAAGAGTAAAGTACCATTTTCCTACATTAGATTTCGTTCTAAATGCTTAATCCCTATGTAGAAACGTTAGTTAAGCAAGAATATCGTATTTTTAAAAAAATCTAATGATAGGATTTTTCAGAAAATTGAAAAAACCGTAAAATGTCAAGAGTAAAGTGCCCTTATTTTAAACATTATATCGTTCTAAATGCTTAATCCCTATGTAAAAAAGTTATCTAAGCAAGAATATGTTATTGAATAAAATGAGAAAAATTTATTTTAGCCGTAAATCGAAAATAATGGGTCGAGCGAATCGGTCGATTGCGCCGAGACGCGCTATGATGCAACAGACGAGCGATTGGAACGCCCGAATATTTTCAAAGTCCCAACGTACCGATCAAGAGTAAAGTACCATTTTCCTACATTAGATTTCGTTCTAAATGCTTAATCCCTTTGTAAAAACGTTAGTTAAGCAAGAATATCGTATTTTTAAAAAAATCTAATGATAGGATTTTCCAGAAAATTGAAAAAACCGAAAAATGTCAAGAGTAAAGTGCCATTTTCTGACATTAGATTTCGTTCTAAATGCTTAATCCCTATGTAGAAACGTTAGTTAAGCAAGAATATCGTATTTTTAAAAAAATCTAATGATAGGATTTTTCAGAAAATTGAAAAAACCGTAAAATGTCAAGAGTAAAGTGCCATTATTTTAAACAATGTATCGTTCTAAATGCTTAATCCCTATGTAAAAAAGTTATTTAAGCAAGAATATGTTATTGAAAAAAATTAGAAAAATTTATTTTAGCCGTAAATCGAAAATAATGGGGACACCGGAGCTGTTCGAAGCGCCGAGACGCGCCGCGTACGGCCGAATATTTTCTAAGTCCCAACGTACCGATCAAGAGTAAAGTACCATTTTCCTACATTAGATTTCGTTCTAAATGCTTAATCCCTATGTAAAAACGTTAGTTAAGCAAGAATATCGTATTTTTAAAAAAATCTAATGATAGGATTTTCCAGAAAATTGAAAAAACCGAAAAATGTCAAGAGTAAAGTGCCATTTTCTGACATTAGATTTCGTTCTAAATGCTTAATCCCTATGTAGAAACGTTAGTTAAGCAAGAATATCGTATTTTTAAAAAAATCTAATGATAGGATTTTTCAGAAAATTGAAAAAACCGTAAAATGTCAAGAGTAAAGTGCCATTATTTTAAACAATGTATCGTTCTAAATGCTTAATCCCTATGTAAAAAAGTTATTTAAGCAAGAATATGTTATTGAAAAAAATTAGAAAAATTTATTTTAGCCGTAAATCGAAAATAATGGGGACACCGGAGCTGTTCGAAGCGCCGAGACGCGCCGCGTACGGCCGAATATTTTCTAAGTCCCAACGTACCGATCAAGAGTAAAGTACCATTTTCCTACATTAGATTTCGTTCTAAATGCTTAATCCCTATGTAGAAACGTTAGTTAAGCAAGAATATCGTATTTTTAAAAAAATCTAATGGTAGGATTTTTCAGAAAATTGAAAAAACCGTAAAATGTCAAGAGTAAAGTGCCATTATTTTAAACAATGTATCGTTCTAAATGCTTAATCCCTATGTAAAAAAGTTATCTAAGCAAGAATATGTTATTGAATAAAATGAGAAAAATTTATTTTAGCCGTAAATCGAAAAAAAGACTGTTCGTTTCTCTGTCTCTCTCGCGCGATCGAAGTATTGATGTTTCCCGGCAAAGTAATGGGATATTAATTAAACTTTATACACGAAATTACTCGTTTTGATCCCCGCTACACAGCCGTATACTTTTTATAATTTTGTGGAATCGGGAACCTTGAAATATTTAACATAACGCGGATCGACTGTCTCTGTCTCTTTCTAGATCGGAATAATCGATGTTTCCCGGAAAACTATTCGGAGATTAATTAAACTTTATACACGAAATTACTCGTTTTGATCCCCGCTACACAGCCGTATACTTTTTATAATTTTGTGGAATCGGTAACCTTGAGATATTTAACATAACGCGGATCGACTGTCTCTGTCTCTTTCTAGATCGGAATTATCGATGTTTCCCGGCAAACTATTGGGAGATTATTTAAACTTTATACACGAAATTACTCGTTTTGATCCCCGCTACACAGCCGTATACTTTTTATAATTTTGTGGAATCGGTAACCTGGAGATATTTAACATAACGCGGATCGACTGTCTCTGTCTCTTTCTAGATCGGAATAATCGATGTTTCCCGGCAAACTATTGGGAGATTAATTAAACTTTATACATGAAATTACTCGTTTTGGTCCCCGCTACACAGCCGTATACTTTTTATAATTTTGTGGAATCGGTAACCTTGAGATATTTAACATAACGCGGATCGACTGTCTCTGTCTCTTTCTAGATCGGAATTATCGATGTTTCCCGGCAAACTATTGGGAGATTATTTAAACTTTATACATGAAATTACTCGTTTTGGTCCCCGCTACACAGCCGTATACTTTTTATAATTTTGTGGAATCGGGAACCTTGAAATATTTAACATAACGCGGATCGACTGTCTCTGTCTCTTTCTAGATCGGAATTATCGATGTTTCCCGGAAAACTATTCGGAGATTAATTAAACTTTATACACGAAATTACTCGTTTTGATCCCCGCTACACAGCCGTATACTTTTTATAATTTTGTGGAATCGGTAACCTTGAGATATTTAACATAACGCGGATCGACTGTCTCTGTCTCTTTCTAGATCGGAATTATCGATGTTTCCCGGCAAACTATTGGGAGATTATTTAAACT
>NW_027476160.1:550000-555000 GCF_051020955.1 Megalopta genalis
ACCAGCGAGAAATGGTGTCCACAACCAATTGGCCATTGCTTTCTAGACCCTTCCTGCTGTTCGCGAAGATCAAGACAAGAAGGTCGTCTGCATAGGCGATGGGCTCGCAAGCGAGCCCGGCGTTCGATAAGAGCTGTAGAACCTCGTCGAAGACTAAGTTCCAACAGCTCGGACCAAGAATCGATCCCTGTGGGCAGCCCTTAGTGACTTTCTTCCGCACTGCACCGCGATCAGACACCATAGTCACCACGCGGCCGTCGAAGTAGTCGACCACCAATCTAAGTAGGTTTTTTGGGCAGCCTCGCTTCCTCAACGCGTTGAGTATGCTTGGCCACCAGACATTATCAAAGGCCGCAGCAATGTCGAAGAGCAGACCCACGACGTACTTTTCCTCTCGACCGGACGCAAGCTCCCTCATCTTTACCACGGCATCAGTCGTGGATCGATGCGGCCTGAATCCGTATTGCCGATCGGAGGCGTAGTCGGGGTGCAAAAACAAACTAGCTAATCGCGTAGCGATTAGCTTCTCCAAGACTTTGCCTACGACCGAAAGCAAGCATATTGGTCTGTAGGACTTTATCTCCGTTTCAGGTTTCTCGGGTCCTTTAAGGATGGTAATGATGGACCCGACTTTCCATTCCACGGGAAAGACTCCGTGTGCCAGGCATCCGTTGTAGAGTCGGAGGAGCTCGCGTGAGATTGTATTACACGAACGTTTTAAAATCTCCGGCTCGATCCGATCTAGGCCTGGACACTTGCCGCTCTTCAGTCGGTTGACCGCCGATCTGAGCTCCGAGAGGGTGAAGGGACTGGCGTCCTCACTCTCCGGCTCGATGGCAGCTTCCCTCCTGACTCGCGCATGATCCGGGGAGTCATTCGCGGGGCTATCGTCCGGAATTAACCCCTCCAGCAGCGCGGAAGCGGTGGAGTCCCAGTCTGTGGTGTAACCCTGGGCAGTGTTACGATTTATATTCGAGATGACCGTGCTGGCTGTCATCTTCTGCCTCGTGATCTTATAAATGAGGCCCCAGGGTTCCTTGTTTCCCTGCTCGGTCACGAATGCACGCCAGCTGTGCGACCGAGCAGCTTTGATGGCGGCTTTGTAGGCCTTTCTCTGTTTAAGATACTCGGTCCTCTTGGCCGCCCTCTGCTCCTCTGAACATGCTGCGTTCTGCGAGGCTCGTCTAAGTTTGTAGACTCGCCTCTTTTGCCTCGTCAGGTCGGCCGTCCACCATGGGACGGATTTTGAATGCCACTGCTTGGTTGGCATCGAGGAGTCGCACGCTTGGACGATCATTCTTTCGATCTCCTGTGCTAGATGTTCGACATCCCCCTTATTGTTCAATGGATCGGGGGATATACTCCTCTTACTTTCCTGCAGCGCCTTGTCGAACTCGGGCCATTTTGCGCTTCGGAGTCGGAACCTTGGTAATAATCCGTTCCGGTTGGTGCTGCTGTTGCTACTAATTTCGGCAGCACCGTCCTCGGCGCAAAAACTCAAAGAAAACTCTATGACTCGGTGGTCGCTGGTCGTCAGGTCCTCGCGGACCTTCCAACCTCGCACCTTGTCGCAAATATCAGGTGTCGATAGTGTGACGTCGATGTATGACTGTCCACTAGGGCTGGAAAACGTCGGAGCGTTTCCAGCCTCGTTCAAGACAACCAAGCCATGGCTCACGATAAACTCTTCGAGTTTACGGCCTCTCACGTCCGTCTCCGCGCTGCCCCACTGGGCTGATTTTGCGTTAACGTCGGCAGAGATAATGACTCGGTTATGCTTAAGTGCGGAAAGAGCTCTCTCCAATCGCGCCAGACCTGATTCAACGTCATCGGAGCATTGAAAGTACTGGCTGATCAGGAAGAAGCTCCCAAACGAACCCGAGATGCTGACACAGGACAAATGCGTGTCGCACAAGTTAGAGACTTTGACCACGGTTAGATCCGGGTTTCTGACCGCTATTGCAGCCATCACCGGTTCGCCTGCCGTGATCAGCCTCGTTCTCAAGCCTAGCCCGGGCACAGTACCCCGCCAGCTATATGGCTCTTGTGCAAGCAACACATCTACCCCTCGCCTATGCATCTCAGTCCGGACTTCGTCGGTCACATTTCGGGCCCGCTGCATGTTATGCTGCATGACCCGTATGACTCTCGAGCGTCGCCGGTCGTTTGTACTATCCATTCGAGATTCAAATTATTATTCGCGTCTTATACGAGACATCTCCAAAACCAGCGCTTCCTGATAGGAGGCGCAGGCCGGGTCTCGCGACTTATGCTCAGATGGTCGCCCTCTGTCTTTACAGTTGGAGCAAACCGGAGGCTTGCTCTTCCTGTTACAGAGCGCATACCCGTGCCCTTTTTCGGCACAATGTCCGCAGACATCCTCTTTGAATTTGCAGCGCTTCGCCGTGTGCCCGAAGCGCTGGCACTTATAGCATCGGGTGACCTGTATGAAGTCCCGCACACGACAGGAACTCCACCCGAGGTACACCCGGTCCCCTCTCTGCGCCAGCCGCCGACGAATCTGCGGACTGACGGCCACTACCCAGTTGGCTGTCTCCGGGGTCTTGCCAGCCATGCGACTGACCCGAACACCCGAAGGCACATCCTTCTGGGACGCCTCAGAGAGGTTTTGCCTCCAAAGACTGGAGGCAATTTCCTCCTTGCCCATCCCTTTCGGAATGTCATAAATCAGGACCTCGGGGTCCCGTTTGCTGGGCAAGGAGACGGACAGTCCCGCACTCGCCAGCTTCTTATTGCCTACGAAGGCTTTTAGGTCCTCCTTGCGATCGGTTTCGACGACGATGCCACCGGAGTGGATGCGTCGAACCGATCTGACACGGATCGCCTCCTTCGCAGGTTTTACGATCGACAGAACAGCTCTCTTAGTAGCATCGCTGTTCTGTCCTTTATCCTTTGGCGGGAAGATACGCACCACGTATTGTGTCGGTGGTCTTCTCGCCTCCGGAGTCGCTGACTGGTTGACCTTTGCCACTTGGGCGTAGGTCAACTGCGCGGCATTGGAGACCGTCTTCGGGAGGGTTCCCTTGGACGGCCCAGGTCGCGCCGCACTCATTACGGCAGGACGCGCTTTTAGGTCCGCCCTGACCGCGGCGAGTTGCCCTTCGACGAAGCTGTTTCGTTGAATCAGCTCCTGGACCAACTCGTTGAGTGCTCCGACTTCTGCTAGTATCTTCGACCCGGACTCCTTGTTGACTTTCGACTCGGGTCGAAAGCAAAAGGTCCGTATCTCCGATACTCGCCTGAAGGCTTCGTCTCTCACGAGATCGAGAGGCCGTACCTTGTGCCCGGAAACCGTCCCCTTCGATTTCCTGGCCTGGTTTGCTGCGGCCTTGCCAGTAGGTGCGACTGGCTTGGCACGCTTCGACTTTTTGGTGACGGTTTTCCAACCGCCACCTTCGGGGTCTTCGACACGCACGGGTGCCGGTTGCACCTTCACGAGCGTGTCTTTGACTGATTCGATTTTTCTGGGTTTCTCCTTCCCAGCCTTGCGGCTGGGGGAGTCCCCCGACTTGGGCGCTGTCCCCACGTTACCGGTGTCCGGCGCGCCTTCTACCGTGGCCTCAGTTTTCACCGAGACCGCTCGCGTGGGTGTCACGCATCTCTCCAAGGTCACACGAGGATTGGCGATGTTCAGCACCTTCCCGGACCTTGTCTTTTTCGCAGACGCAGGAGGGCTAACAGCTGCTGCTGTAGCTTCCGCGTCTGTGGCGACGGCTTCACTCCGAGTAGGAGCTGGACCCGCCGACTTCGAACGTTCAATTTGTACTTTCAATTTAGATCCCATAGTTAGATCTTTGCCTTCATCCGGTACGCTCCCCGGCCACCACCGACCCACACATTTTGGAACCCGCCATCAGGCTGGGTTAGGGCTACGCACCGGACATAGTCTGCTGACTGGGCCGATTGCTCAACCCAGCCCGCGTCCTCGCCCGTCAGAACCCACTCGCCGAAGCGTATGGTCGTTCCAAGCCGATTGACTGGACCAGGGCTGCTTTTCTCGTCCAGCCTCCCATCTAGCCGAAGCAGAGGCCAAAGGTACGTGTTGGGGACGTCTCACCCGCAGGAGAGGGCCCCCTCAGATCCCAGGATCCTCTTTTCCGACGACAAGGGTCGCCACGCACGGCAAACACGCGGGAGACAGCAGTCGGAGAGGCTGCCTCTTCCTCTCCACCACACTTCGTTCGGTTCGCTGCGTTTTGAGAACACGAGCTATCCAGCGGTACCTTTTTCGTGGAGGCTCAAGTGTGGCTAGGGCACGTTTGCCCCTTGCGGCCTGGGTTGCCCAGGTGATTGGTTGCATCCCGATTTCTAGATCCAGCGGCATGTTGCTACGTGGCGCGCTCAGACAACGAAAATGCGGCATTCCGGTCAGACCAGAAAAACCGCACAACGTGACGCGGGGGACTGCAGCCACAAGTGACAACAGTCCCCCGGTAGGGAGTAGTACAGCATATTCAATGCTGTACATGAACACGCCACAGCCCGTATGCTTAGTTCAAGGGCCTCGCCATTATGCGAAGTACTACATGTACAACGCACTGGCGGTCTCAAAATACCCTCATCGCCGATGCATCTGATGCATCCGTCAACTCGGCAGCATTCACTCCGTCGGCGTGTTGCTTTGTGGCGTGTTCAGATAACGAAAATGCGGCATTCCAGTCAGACCAGAAAAACCGCATAACGTAACGCGGGGGACTGAAGCCACAAGTGACAACAGTCCCCCGGATGGGAGTAGTGCAGCATGTTCAATACTGCACAAGAACACGCCACAGCCCGCTTGCTTAATCACGGGCCTCGTCATTATGCGAAGCACTACATGTACAACGCACTGACGGTCTCTCGAGTGCCTTCATCGCCGATGCACCTATCGACTCAGCAGCAACATTCAATCCGACGGCGTGTTGCTTCGTGGCGTGTTCGGACAACGAAAATGCGGCATTCCAGTTAGACCAGAAAAACCGCATAACGTGACGCGGGGG
>NW_027476160.1:562500-580000 GCF_051020955.1 Megalopta genalis
CGATTGGTTTTGATCTAATAAAAGCGTTCCTACCATCTCTGGTCGGAACTCTGTTTTGCATGTATTAGCTCTAGAATTACCACAGTTATCCAAGTAAATTTTAGTACGATCTAAGAAACCATAACTGATTTAATGAGCCATTCGCGGTTTCACCTTAATACGGCATGTACTGAGACATGCATGGCTTAATCTTTGAGACAAGCATATGACTACTGGCAGGATCAACCAGGGAACTATACAATATGTATATATAAAATGGACAAAATTTAAATCCTTTTCCATCGTCGCCTGTTTCATATATATATGTCAGGTCGACACACCATTTTTCTCTTTCAAATATGTACAAGTTTTGCCACATTCCGCGCTTGTAACATATCTTCTTTAACGCTCAATTTCTTTCATTTTTCTACCATACAGATATTTTACCGTACGCCCAAAAACGTACGTATTATATTTTTGTTCTATCATAAAATCACATTTTTCTACGTACGCCAGCTTCGTACGTTTCTATCTTTGCCTTCATAAAATCACAAGATAATTTTATCTTCAAGAGTCTCGCTATTAACATCTTGTAAGATAAATGTACGTCCCAGCTAAAACGTACAAATACTTCAAGTTAAGTAATAATATATCATCGCTATTGACAAATTTTTAAGATCCAAGACACAGTTCTCTCTATATGTTTTAATATTTTTTATGTACTCAAATATATTCAAAGGAAAAAGTACATGGGTGATGCCATAGTCGTGGAAGCGCGTACGCTCACGCTGATCTTCTGACCGCCGGAAGCACGAAACCTCTGATCTGGGCAAAATCGGCAAGCCGAGGAAGAACGGACAGGACACATGCTGGACTGGCGAGAAAGCGTGTTCTTCCGCTCGCGCTAGGCATTTCGATTTCTGACACCTCTTGATTTAAAAAATCAGTTTTTTGATAGTTTTCTCTCTCCACTGGGCTATTTCATTTTAGCCACAGTTTTCAATTGGTACGATTTGCTTCCAAATCTTACAGATGCATTTTAAAAAATTTTTCCATCGCTCGGACAGAAGAGTCGATTGCTCAGTGAGTACGAGTATACATACAAAGTGCATACGGGTAACCAACCCCGTAGGGCTTGCCACATATGGGCCATTCGGTCAAAGACACCGACCCGTGGCCACGCTGTGTGGAGAAAAGTCCGTAACGTAAACGGCACGAAACAGTCAGGACCGAAGCCCCGAAGGAGCTCTGAGACAGCTTCTCGACCGAGATCGTAGAATTGGCCCAAAACCCGCTCTGCTCCGTCCGCCTCGCACGGACCGTGTATCTCTTATAGATACCGAACGGCCGGCAAGGACGCCGGCGCCGCCGGCCGAATAGCACGCGCGCTTATGAGTGTAAACCGCTGCGGCAACAGACCGCCCGGCCGTGCTGTTGTAACATAGCGCGTGAACGAACGAAAAAAATTTTTATAGTAAACATTAAAATAAATTACACTACCGTAAACTAGACAAAAAATTACACATTTTTTCCCAATATGAAAATTTTCACAAACTTTTTAAAGTCCCATCGCATCGAGTAAACTTTTTTAATAACGCGTCCGCACGATTCTAAATGCTTAATCCATATGTGAAATCGTTCACTGATCACGAATATCGCATTTAAAAAAATTACAAAAATTTATTTTTCAAAATAATCAAAAAAAACCGAAAAATCACAAGAGTAAAGTACCATTATTTTAAACAACATGTCGTTCTAAATGCTTAATCCCTATGTAAAAAAGTTATTTAAGCAAGAATATGTAATCGAAAAAAATTAGAAAAATTTATTTTAGCCGTAAATCGAAAATAATGGGGACACCGGAGCTGTTCGAAGCGCCGAGACGCGCCGCGTACGGCCGAATATTTTCTAAGTCCCAACGTACCGATCAAGAGTAAAGTACCATTTTCCTACATTAGATTTCGTTCTAAATGCTTAATCCCTATGTAAAAACGTTAGTTAAGCAAGAATATCGTATTTTTAAAAAAATCTAATGATAGGATTTTCCAGAAAATTGAAAAAACCGAAAAATGTCAAGAGTAAAGTGCCATTTTCTGACATTAGATTTCGTTCTAAATGCTTAATCCCTATGTAGAAACGTTAGTTAAGCAAGAATATCGTATTTTTAAAAAAATCTAATGATAGGATTTTTCAGAAAATTGAAAAAACCGTAAAATGTCAAGAGTAAAGTGCCATTATTTTAAACAATGTATCGTTCTAAATGCTTAATCCCTATGTAAAAAAGTTATTTAAGCAAGAATATGTTATTGAAAAAAATTAGAAAAATTTATTTTAGCCGTAAATCGAAAATAATGGGGACACCGGAGCTGTTCGAAGCGCCGAGACGCGCCGCGTACGGCCGAATATTTTCTAAGTCCCAACGTACCGATCAAGAGTAAAGTACCATTTTCCTACATTAGATTTCGTTCTAAATGCTTAATCCCTATGTAAAAACGTTAGTTAAGCAAGAATATCGTATTTTAAAAAAAATCTAATGATAGGATTTTCCAGAAAATTGAAAAAACCGAAAAATGTCAAGAGTAAAGTGCCATTTTCTGACATTAGATTTCGTTCTAAATGCTTAATCCCTATGTAGAAACGTTAGTTAAGCAAGAATATCGTATTTTTAAAAAAATCTAATGGTAGGATTTTTCAGAAAATTGAAAAAACCGTAAAATGTCAAGAGTAAAGTGCCCTTATTTTAAACATTATATCGTTCTAAATGCTTAATCCCTATGTAAAAAAGTTATCTAAGCAAGAATATGTTATTGAATAAAATGAGAAAAATTTATTTTAGCCGTAAATCGAAAATAATGGGTCGAGCGAATCGGTCGATTGCGCCGAGACGCGCTATGATGCAACAGACGAGCGATTGGAACGCCCGAATATTTTCAAAGTCCCAACGTACCGGTCAAGAGTAAAGTACCATTTTCCTACATTAGATTTCGTTCTAAATGCTTAATCCCTATGTAAAAACGTTAGTTAAGCAAGAATATCGTATTTTAAAAAAAATCTAATGATAGGATTTTCCAGAAAATTGAAAAAACCGAAAAATGTCAAGAGTAAAGTGCCATTTTCTGACATTAGATGTCGTTCTAAATCCTTAATCCCTATGTAGAAACGTTAGTTAAGCAAGAATATCGTATTTTTAAAAAAATCTAATGGTAGGATTTTTCAGAAAATTGAAAAAACCGTAAAATGTCAAGAGTAAAGTGCCCTTATTTTAAACATTATATCGTTCTAAATGCTTAATCCCTATGTAAAAAAGTTATCTAAGCAAGAATATGTTATTGAATAAAATGAGAAAAATTTATTTTAGCCGTAAATCTAAAATAATGGGTCGAGCGAATCGGTCGATTGCGCCGAGACGCGCTATGATGCAACAGACGAGCGATTGGAACGCCCGAATATTTTCAAAGTCCCAACGTACCGATCAAGAGTAAAGTACCATTTTCCTACATTAGATTTCGTTCTAAATGCTTAATCCCTTTGTAAAAACGTTAGTTAAGCAAGAATATCGTATTTTTAAAAAAATCTAATGATAGGATTTTCCAGAAAATTGAAAAAACCGAAAAATGTCAAGAGTAAAGTGCCATTTTCTGACATTAGATTTCGTTCTAAATGCTTAATCCCTATGTAGAAACGTTAGTTAAGCAAGAATATCGTATTTTTAAAAAAATCTAATGATAGGATTTTTCAGAAAATTGAAAAAACCGTAAAATGTCAAGAGTAAAGTGCCATTATTTTAAACAATGTATCGTTCTAAATGCTTAATCCCTATGTAAAAAAGTTATTTAAGCAAGAATATGTTATTGAAAAAAATTAGAAAAATTTATTTTAGCCGTAAATCGAAAATAATGGGGACACCGGAGCTGTTCGAAGCGCCGAGACGCGCCGCGTACGGCCGAATATTTTCTAAGTCCCAACGTACCGGTCAAGAGTAAAGTACCATTTTCCTACATTAGATTTCGTTCTAAATGCTTAATCCCTATGTAAAAACGTTAGTTAAGCAAGAATATCGTATTTTTAAAAAAATCTAATGATAGGATTTTCCAGAAAATTGAAAAACCGAAAAATGTCAAGAGTAAAGTGCCATTTTCTGACATTAGATTTCGTTCTAAATGCTTAATCCCTATGTAGAAACGTTAGTTAAGCAAGAATATCGTATTTTTAAAAAAATCTAATGGTAGGATTTTTCAGAAAATTGAAAAAACCGTAAAATGTCAAGAGTAAAGTGCCCTTATTTTAAACATTATATCGTTCTAAATGCTTAATCCCTATGTAAAAAAGTTATCTAAGCAAGAATATGTTATTGAATAAAATGAGAAAAATTTATTTTAGCCGTAAATCGAAAATAATGGGTCGAGCGAATCGGTCGATTGCGCCGAGACGCGCTATGATGCAACAGACGAGCGATTGGAACGCCCGAATATTTTCAAAGTCCCAACGTACCGATCAAGAGTAAAGTACCATTTTCCTACATTAGATTTCGTTCTAAATGCTTAATCCCTTTGTAAAAACGTTAGTTAAGCAAGAATATCGTATTTTTAAAAAAATCTAATGATAGGATTTTCCAGAAAATTGAAAAAACCGAAAAATGTCAAGAGTAAAGTGCCATTTTCTGACATTAGATTTCGTTCTAAATGCTTAATCCCTATGTAGAAACGTTAGTTATGCAAGATTATCGTATTTTTAAAAAAATCTAATGATAGGATTTTTCAGAAAATTGAAAAAACCGTAAAATGTCAAGAGTAAAGTGCCCTTATTTTAAACATTATATCGTTCTAAATGCTTAATCCCTATGTAAAAAAGTTATCTAAGCAAGAATATGTTATTGAATAAAATGAGAAAAATTTATTTTAGCCGTAAATCGAAAATAATGGGTCGAGCGAATCGGTCGATTGCGCCGAGACGCGCTATGATGCAACAGACGAGCGATTGGAACGCCCGAATATTTTCAAAGTCCCAACGTACCGGTCAAGAGTAAAGTACCATTTTCCTACATTAGATTTCGTTCTAAATGCTTAATCCCTATGTAAAAACGTTAGTTAAGCAAGAATATCGTATTTTTAAAAAAATCTAATGATAGGATTTTCCAGAAAATTGAAAAAACCGAAAAATGTCAAGAGTAAAGTGCCATTTTCTGACATTAGATTTCGTTCTAAATGCTTAATCCCTATGTAGAAACGTTAGTTAAGCAAGAATATCGTATTTTTAAAAAAATCTAATGGTAGGATTTTTCAGAAAATTGAAAAAACCGTAAAATGTCAAGAGTAAAGTGCCCTTATTTTAAACATTATATCGTTCTAAATGCTTAATCCCTATGTAAAAAAGTTATCTAAGCAAGAATATGTTATTGAATAAAATGAGAAAAATTTATTTTAGCCGTAAATCGAAAATAATGGGTCGAGCGAATCGGTCGATTGCGCCGAGACGCGCTATGATGCAACAGACGAGCGATTGGAACGCCCGAATATTTTCAAAGTCCCAACGTACCGATCAAGAGTAAAGTACCATTTTCCTACATTAGATTTCGTTCTAAATGCTTAATCCCTTTGTAAAAACGTTAGTTAAGCAAGAATATCGTATTTTTAAAAAAATCTAATGATAGGATTTTCCAGAAAATTGAAAAAACCGAAAAATGTCAAGAGTAAAGTGCCATTTTCTGACATTAGATTTCGTTCTAAATGCTTAATCCCTATGTAGAAACGTTAGTTAAGCAAGAATATCGTATTTTTAAAAAAATCTAATGATAGGATTTTTCAGAAAATTGAAAAAACCGTAAAATGTCAAGAGTAAAGTGCCATTATTTTAAACAATGTATCGTTCTAAATGCTTAATCCCTATGTAAAAAAGTTATTTAAGCAAGAATATGTTATTGAAAAAAATTAGAAAAATTTATTTTAGCCGTAAATCGAAAATAATGGGGACACCGGAGCTGTTCGAAGCGCCGAGACGCGCCGCGTACGGCCGAATATTTTCTAAGTCCCAACGTACCGGTCAAGAGTAAAGTACCATTTTCCTACATTAGATTTCGTTCTAAATGCTTAATCCCTATGTAAAAACGTTAGTTAAGCAAGAATATCGTATTTTTAAAAAAATCTAATGATAGGATTTTCCAGAAAATTGAAAAAACCGAAAAATGTCAAGAGTAAAGTGCCATTTTCTGACATTAGATTTCGTTCTAAATGCTTAATCCCTATGTAGAAACGTTAGTTAAGCAAGAATATCGTATTTTTAAAAAAATCTAATGGTAGGATTTTTCAGAAAATTGAAAAAACCGTAAAATGTCAAGAGTAAAGTGCCCTTATTTTAAACATTATATCGTTCTAAATGCTTAATCCCTATGTAAAAAAGTTATCTAAGCAAGAATATGTTATTGAATAAAATGAGAAAAATTTATTTTAGCCGTAAATCGAAAATAATGGGTCGAGCGAATCGGTCGATTGCGCCGAGACGCGCTATGATGCAACAGACGAGCGATTGGAACGCCCGAATATTTTCAAAGTCCCAACGTACCGATCAAGAGTAAAGTACCATTTTCCTACATTAGATTTCGTTCTAAATGCTTAATCCCTATGTAAAAACGTTAGTTAAGCAAGAATATCGTATTTTTAAAAAAATCTAATGATAGGATTTTCCAGAAAATTGAAAAAACCGAAAAATGTCAAGAGTAAAGTGCCATTTTCTGACATTAGATTTCGTTCTAAATGCTTAACCCCTATGTAGAAACGTTAGTTAAGCAAGAATATCGTATTTTTAAAAAAATCTAATGGTAGGATTTTTCAGAAAATTGAAAAAACCGTAAAATGTCAAGAGTAAAGTGCCCTTATTTTAAACATTATATCGTTCTAAATGCTTAATCCCTATGTAAAAAAGTTATCTAAGCAAGAATATGTTATTGAATAAAATGAGAAAAATTTATTTTAGCCGTAAATCGAAAATAATGGGTCGAGCGAATCGGTCGATTGCGCCGAGACGCGCTATGATGCAACAGACGAGCGATTGGAACGCCCGAATATTTTCAAAGTCCCAACGTACCGGTCAAGAGTAAAGTACCATTTTCCTACATTAGATTTCGTTCTAAATGCTTAATCCCTATGTAAAAACGTTAGTTAAGCAAGAATATCGTATTTTAAAAAAAATCTAATGATAGGATTTTCCAGAAAATTGAAAAAACCGAAAAATGTCAAGAGTAAAGTGCCATTTTCTGACATTAGATTTCGTTCTAAATGCTTAATCCCTATGTAGAAACGTTAGTTAAGCAAGATTATCGTATTTTTAAAAAAATCTAATGATAGGATTTTTCAGAAAATTGAAAAAACCGTAAAATGTCAAGAGTAAAGTGCCATTATTTTAAACAATGTATCGTTCTAAATGCTTAATCCCTATGTAAAAAAGTTATTTAAGCAAGAATATGTTATTGAAAAAAATTAGAAAAATTTATTTTAGCCGTAAATCGAAAATAATGGGGACACCGGAGCTGTTCGAAGCGCCGAGACGCGCCGCGTACGGCCGAATATTTTCTAAGTCCCAACGTACCGATCAAGAGTAAAGTACCATTTTCCTACATTAGATTTCGTTCTAAATGCTTAATCCCTATGTAAAAACGTTAGTTAAGCAAGAATATCGTATTTTTAAAAAAATCTAATGATAGGATTTTCCAGAAAATTGAAAAAACCGAAAAATGTCAAGAGTAAAGTGCCATTTTCTGACATTAGATTTCGTTCTAAATGCTTAATCCCTATGTAGAAACGTTAGTTAAGCAAGAATATCGTATTTTTAAAAAAATCTAATGGTAGGATTTTTCAGAAAATTGAAAAAACCGTAAAATGTCAAGAGTAAAGTGCCCTTATTTTAAACATTATATCGTTCTAAATGCTTAATCCCTATGTAAAAAAGTTATCTAAGCAAGAATATGTTATTGAATAAAATGAGAAAAATTTATTTTAGCCGTAAATCGAAAATAATGGGTCGAGCGAATCGGTCGATTGCGCCGAGACGCGCTATGATGCAACAGACGAGCGATTGGAACGCCCGAATATTTTCAAAGTCCCAACGTACCGGTCAAGAGTAAAGTACCATTTTCCTACATTAGATTTCGTTCTAAATGCTTAATCCCTATGTAAAAACGTTAGTTAAGCAAGAATATCGTATTTTTAAAAAAATCTAATGATAGGATTTTCCAGAAAATTGAAAAAACCGAAAAATGTCAAGAGTAAAGTGCCATTTTCTGACATTAGATTTCGTTCTAAATGCTTAATCCCTATGTAGAAACGTTAGTTAAGCAAGAATATCGTATTTTTAAAAAAATCTAATGGTAGGATTTTTCAGAAAATTGAAAAAACCGTAAAATGTCAAGAGTAAAGTGCCCTTATTTTAAACATTATATCGTTCTAAATGCTTAATCCCTATGTAAAAAAGTTATCTAAGCAAGAATATGTTATTGAATAAAATGAGAAAAATTTATTTTAGCCGTAAATCGAAAATAATGGGTCGAGCGAATCGGTCGATTGCGCCGAGACGCGCTATGATGCAACAGACGAGCGATTGGAACGCCCGAATATTTTCAAAGTCCCAACGTACCGGTCAAGAGTAAAGTACCATTTTCCTACATTAGATTTCGTTCTAAATGCTTAATCCCTATGTAAAAACGTTAGTTAAGCAAGAATATCGTATTTTAAAAAAAATCTAATGATAGGATTTTCCAGAAAATTGAAAAAACCGAAAAATGTCAAGAGTAAAGTGCCATTTTCTGACATTAGATTTCGTTCTAAATGCTTAATCCCTATGTAGAAACGTTAGTTAAGCAAGATTATCGTATTTTTAAAAAAATCTAATGATAGGATTTTTCAGAAAATTGAAAAAACCGTAAAATGTCAAGAGTAAAGTGCCCTTATTTTAAACATTATATCGTTCTAAATGCTTAATCCCTATGTAAAAAAGTTATCTAAGCAAGAATATGTTATTGAATAAAATGAGAAAAATTTATTTTAGCCGTAAATCGAAAATAATGGGTCGAGCGAATCGGTCGATTGCGCCGAGACGCGCTATGATGCAACAGACGAGCGATTGGAACGCCCGAATATTTTCAAAGTCCCAACGTACCGGTCAAGAGTAAAGTACCATTTTCCTACATTAGATTTCGTTCTAAATGCTTAATCCCTATGTAAAAACGTTAGTTAAGCAAGAATATCGTATTTTAAAAAAAATCTAATGATAGGATTTTCCAGAAAATTGAAAAAACCGAAAAATGTCAAGAGTAAAGTGCCATTTTCTGACATTAGATTTCGTTCTAAATGCTTAATCCCTATGTAGAAACGTTAGTTAAGCAAGAATATCGTATTTTTAAAAAAATCTAATGGTAGGATTTTTCAGAAAATTGAAAAAACCGTAAAATGTCAAGAGTAAAGTGCCCTTATTTTAAACATTATATCGTTCTAAATGCTTAATCCCTATGTAAAAAAGTTATCTAAGCAAGAATATGTTATTGAATAAAATGAGAAAAATTTATTTTAGCCGTAAATCGAAAATAATGGGTCGAGCGAATCGGTCGATTGCGCCGAGACGCGCAATGATGCAACAGACGAGCGATTGGAACGCCCGAATATTTTCAAAGTCCCAACGTACCGATCAAGAGTAAAGTACCATTTTCCTACATTAGATTTCGTTCTAAATGCTTAATCCCTTTGTAAAAACGTTAGTTAAGCAAGAATATCGTATTTTTAAAAAAATCTAATGATAGGATTTTCCAGAAAATTGAAAAAACCGAAAAATGTCAAGAGTAAAGTGCCATTTTCTGACATTAGATTTCGTTCTAAATGCTTAATCCCTATGTAGAAACGTTAGTTAAGCAAGAATATCGTATTTTTAAAAAAATCTAATGGTAGGATTTTTCAGAAAATTGAAAAAACCGTAAAATGTCAAGAGTAAAGTGCCCTTATTTTAAACATTATATCGTTCTAAATGCTTAATCCCTATGTAAAAAAGTTATCTAAGCAAGAATATGTTATTGAATAAAATGAGAAAAATTTATTTTAGCCGTAAATCGAAAATAATGGGTCGAGCGAATCGGTCGATTGCGCCGAGACGCGCTATGATGCAACAGACGAGCGATTGGAACGCCCGAATATTTTCAAAGTCCCAACGTACCGGTCAAGAGTAAAGTACCATTTTCCTACATTAGATTTCGTTCTAAATGCTTAATCCCTATGTAAAAACGTTAGTTAAGCAAGAATATCGTATTTTTAAAAAAATCTAATGATAGGATTTTCCAGAAAATTGAAAAAACCGAAAAATGTCAAGAGTAAAGTGCCATTTTCTGACATTAGATTTCGTTCTAAATCCTTAATCCCTATGTAGAAACGTTAGTTAAGCAAGAATATCGTATTTTTAAAAAAATCTAATGGTAGGATTTTTCAGAAAATTGAAAAAACCGTAAAATGTCAAGAGTAAAGTGCCCTTATTTTAAACATTATATCGTTCTAAATGCTTAATCCCTATGTAAAAAAGTTATCTAAGCAAGAATATGTTATTGAATAAAATGAGAAAAATTTATTTTAGCCGTAAATCGAAAATAATGGGTCGAGCGAATCGGTCGATTGCGCCGAGACGCGCTATGATGCAACAGACGAGCGATTGGAACGCCCGAATATTTTCAAAGTCCCAACGTACCGGTCAAGAGTAAAGTACCATTTTCCTACATTAGATTTCGTTCTAAATGCTTAATCCCTATGTAAAAACGTTAGTTAAGCAAGAATATCGTATTTTTAAAAAAATCTAATGATAGGATTTTCCAGAAAATTGAAAAAACCGAAAAATGTCAAGAGTAAAGTGCCATTTTCTGACATTAGATGTCGTTCTAAATCCTTAATCCCTATGTAGAAACGTTAGTTAAGCAAGAATATCGTATTTTTAAAAAAATCTAATGGTAGGATTTTTCAGAAAATTGAAAAAACCGTAAAATGTCAAGAGTAAAGTGCCCTTATTTTAAACATTATATCGTTCTAAATGCTTAATCCCTATGTAAAAAAGTTATCTAAGCAAGAATATGTTATTGAATAAAATGAGAAAAATTTATTTTAGCCGTAAATCGAAAATAATGGGTCGAGCGAATCGGTCGATTGCGCCGAGACGCGCTATGATGCAACAGACGAGCGATTGGAACGCCCGAATATTTTCAAAGTCCCAACGTACCGATCAAGAGTAAAGTACCATTTTCCTACATTAGATTTCGTTCTAAATGCTTAATCCCTATGTAAAAACGTTAGTTAAGCAAGAATATCGTATTTTAAAAAAAATCTAATGATAGGATTTTCCAGAAAATTGAAAAAACCGAAAAATGTCAAGAGTAAAGTGCCATTTTCTGACATTAGATTTCGTTCTAAATGCTTAATCCCTATGTAGAAACGTTAGTTAAGCAAGAATATCGTATTTTTAAAAAAATCTAATGGTAGGATTTTTCAGAAAATTGAAAAAACCGTAAAATGTCAAGAGTAAAGTGCCCTTATTTTAAACATTATATCGTTCTAAATGCTTAATCCCTATGTAAAAAAGTTATCTAAGCAAGAATATGTTATTGAATAAAATGAGAAAAATTTATTTTAGCCGTAAATCGAAAATAATGGGTCGAGCGAATCGGTCGATTGCGCCGAGACGCGCTATGATGCAACAGACGAGCGATTGGAACGCCCGAATATTTTCAAAGTCCCAACGTACCGGTCAAGAGTAAAGTACCATTTTCCTACATTAGATTTCGTTCTAAATGCTTAATCCCTATGTAAAAACGTTAGTTAAGCAAGAATATCGTATTTTAAAAAAAATCTAATGATAGGATTTTCCAGAAAATTGAAAAAACCGAAAAATGTCAAGAGTAAAGTGCCATTTTCTGACATTAGATTTCGTTCTAAATGCTTAATCCCTATGTAGAAACGTTAGTTATGCAAGATTATCGTATTTTTAAAAAAATCTAATGATAGGATTTTTCAGAAAATTGAAAAAACCGTAAAATGTCAAGAGTAAAGTGCCCTTATTTTAAACATTATATCGTTCTAAATGCTTAATCCCTATGTAAAAAAGTTATCTAAGCAAGAATATGTTATTGAATAAAATGAGAAAAATTTATTTTAGCCGTAAATCGAAAATAATGGGTCGAGCGAATCGGTCGATTGCGCCGAGACGCGCTATGATGCAACAGACGAGCGATTGGAACGCCCGAATATTTTCAAAGTCCCAACGTACCGATCAAGAGTAAAGTACCATTTTCCTACATTAGATTTCGTTCTAAATGCTTAATCCCTTTGTAAAAACGTTAGTTAAGCAAGAATATCGTATTTTTAAAAAAATCTAATGATAGGATTTTCCAGAAAATTGAAAAAACCGAAAAATGTCAAGAGTAAAGTGCCATTTTCTGACATTAGATTTCGTTCTAAATGCTTAATCCCTATGTAGAAACGTTAGTTAAGCAAGAATATCGTATTTTTAAAAAAATCTAATGATAGGATTTTTCAGAAAATTGAAAAAACCGTAAAATGTCAAGAGTAAAGTGCCATTATTTTAAACAATGTATCGTTCTAAATGCTTAATCCCTATGTAAAAAAGTTATTTAAGCAAGAATATGTTATTGAAAAAAATTAGAAAAATTTATTTTAGCCGTAAATCGAAAATAATGGGGACACCGGAGCTGTTCGAAGCGCCGAGACGCGCCGCGTACGGCCGAATATTTTCTAAGTCCCAACGTACCGATCAAGAGTAAAGTACCATTTTCCTACATTAGATTTCGTTCTAAATGCTTAATCCCTATGTAAAAACGTTAGTTAAGCAAGAATATCGTATTTTTAAAAAAATCTAATGATAGGATTTTCCAGAAAATTGAAAAAACCGAAAAATGTCAAGAGTAAAGTGCCATTTTCTGACATTAGATTTCGTTCTAAATGCTTAATCCCTATGTAGAAACGTTAGTTAAGCAAGAATATCGTATTTTTAAAAAAATCTAATGATAGGATTTTTCAGAAAATTGAAAAAACCGTAAAATGTCAAGAGTAAAGTGCCATTATTTTAAACAATGTATCGTTCTAAATGCTTAATCCCTATGTAAAAAAGTTATTTAAGCAAGAATATGTTATTGAAAAAAATTAGAAAAATTTATTTTAGCCGTAAATCGAAAATAATGGGGACACCGGAGCTGTTCGAAGCGCCGAGACGCGCCGCGTACGGCCGAATATTTTCTAAGTCCCAACGTACCGATCAAGAGTAAAGTACCATTTTCCTACATTAGATTTCGTTCTAAATGCTTAATCCCTATGTAAAAACGTTAGTTAAGCAAGAATATCGTATTTTTAAAAAAATCTAATGATAGGATTTTCCAGAAAATTGAAAAAACCGAAAAATGTCAAGAGTAAAGTGCCATTTTCTGACATTAGATTTCGTTCTAAATGCTTAATCCCTATGTAGAAACGTTAGTTAAGCAAGAATATCGTATTTTTAAAAAAATCTAATGGTAGGATTTTTCAGAAAATTGAAAAAACCGTAAAATGTCAAGAGTAAAGTGCCCTTATTTTAAACATTATATCGTTCTAAATGCTTAATCCCTATGTAAAAAAGTTATCTAAGCAAGAATATGTTATTGAATAAAATGAGAAAAATTTATTTTAGCCGTAAATCGAAAATAATGGGTCGAGCGAATCGGTCGATTGCGCCGAGACGCGCTATGATGCAACAGACGAGCGATTGGAACGCCCGAATATTTTCAAAGTCCCAACGTACCGATCAAGAGTAAAGTACCATTTTCCTACATTAGATTTCGTTCTAAATGCTTAATCCCTTTGTAAAAACGTTAGTTAAGCAAGAATATCGTATTTTTAAAAAAATCTAATGATAGGATTTTCCAGAAAATTGAAAAAACCGAAAAATGTCAAGAGTAAAGTGCCATTTTCTGACATTAGATTTCGTTCTAAATGCTTAATCCCTATGTAGAAACGTTAGTTAAGCAAGAATATCGTATTTTTAAAAAAATCTAATGATAGGATTTTTCAGAAAATTGAAAAAACCGTAAAATGTCAAGAGTAAAGTGCCATTATTTTAAACAATGTATCGTTCTAAATGCTTAATCCCTATGTAAAAAAGTTATTTAAGCAAGAATATGTTATTGAAAAAAATTAGAAAAATTTATTTTAGCCGTAAATCGAAAATAATGGGGACACCGGAGCTGTTCGAAGCGCCGAGACGCGCCGCGTACGGCCGAATATTTTCTAAGTCCCAACGTACCGATCAAGAGTAAAGTACCATTTTCCTACATTAGATTTCGTTCTAAATGCTTAATCCCTATGTAAAAACGTTAGTTAAGCAAGAATATCGTATTTTTAAAAAAATCTAATGATAGGATTTTCCAGAAAATTGAAAAAACCGAAAAATGTCAAGAGTAAAGTGCCATTTTCTGACATTAGATTTCGTTCTAAATGCTTAATCCCTATGTAGAAACGTTAGTTAAGCAAGAATATCGTATTTTTAAAAAAATCTAATGATAGGATTTTTCAGAAAATTGAAAAAACCGTAAAATGTCAAGAGTAAAGTGCCATTATTTTAAACAATGTATCGTTCTAAATGCTTAATCCCTATGTAAAAAAGTTATTTAAGCAAGAATATGTTATTGAAAAAAATTAGAAAAATTTATTTTAGCCGTAAATCGAAAATAATGGGGACACCGGAGCTGTTCGAAGCGCCGAGACGCGCCGCGTACGGCCGAATATTTTCTAAGTCCCAACGTACCGATCAAGAGTAAAGTACCATTTTCCTACATTAGATTTCGTTCTAAATGCTTAATCCCTATGTAAAAACGTTAGTTAAGCAAGAATATCGTATTTTTAAAAAAATCTAATGATAGGATTTTCCAGAAAATTGAAAAAACCGAAAAATGTCAAGAGTAAAGTGCCATTTTCTGACATTAGATTTCGTTCTAAATGCTTAATCCCTATGTAGAAACGTTAGTTAAGCAAGAATATCGTATTTTTAAAAAAATCTAATGGTAGGATTTTTCAGAAAATTGAAAAAACCGTAAAATGTCAAGAGTAAAGTGCCCTTATTTTAAACATTATATCGTTCTAAATGCTTAATCCCTATGTAAAAAAGTTATCTAAGCAAGAATATGTTATTGAATAAAATGAGAAAAATTTATTTTAGCCGTAAATCGAAAATAATGGGTCGAGCGAATCGGTCGATTGCGCCGAGACGCGCTATGATGCAACAGACGAGCGATTGGAACGCCCGAATATTTTCAAAGTCCCAACGTACCGGTCAAGAGTAAAGTACCATTTTCCTACATTAGATTTCGTTCTAAATGCTTAATCCCTATGTAAAAACGTTAGTTAAGCAAGAATATCGTATTTTTAAAAAAATCTAATGATAGGATTTTCCAGAAAATTGAAAAAACCGAAAAATGTCAAGAGTAAAGTGCCATTTTCTGACATTAGATTTCGTTCTAAATGCTTAATCCCTATGTAGAAACGTTAGTTAAGCAAGAATATCGTATTTTTAAAAAAATCTAATGATAGGATTTTTCAGAAAATTGAAAAAACCGTAAAATGTCAAGAGTAAAGTGCCATTATTTTAAACAATGTATCGTTCTAAATGCTTAATCCCTATGTAAAAAAGTTATTTAAGCAAGAATATGTTATTGAAAAAAATTAGAAAAATTTATTTTAGCCGTAAATCGAAAATAATGGGGACACCGGAGCTGTTCGAAGCGCCGAGACGCGCCGCGTACGGCCGAATATTTTCTAAGTCCCAACGTACCGATCAAGAGTAAAGTACCATTTTCCTACATTAGATTTCGTTCTAAATGCTTAATCCCTATGTAGAAACGTTAGTTAAGCAAGAATATCGTATTTTTAAAAAAATCTAATGATAGGATTTTTCAGAAAATTGAAAAAACCGTAAAATGTCAAGAGTAAAGTGCCCTTATTTTAAACATTATATCGTTCTAAATGCTTAATCCCTATGTAAAAAAGTTATCTAAGCAAGAATATGTTATTGAATAAAATGAGAAAAATTTATTTTAGCCGTAAATCGAAAATAATGGGTCGAGCGAATCGGTCGATTGCGCCGAGACGCGCTATGATGCAACAGACGAGCGATTGGAACGCCCGAATATTTTCAAAGTCCCAACGTACCGATCAAGAGTAAAGTACCATTTTCCTACATTAGATTTCGTTCTAAATGCTTAATCCCTATGTAAAAACGTTAGTTAAGCAAGAATATCGTATTTTTAAAAAAATCTAATGATAGGATTTTCCAGAAAATTGAAAAAACCGAAAAATGTCAAGAGTAAAGTGCCATTTTCTGACATTAGATTTCGTTCTAAATGCTTAATCCCTATGTAGAAACGTTAGTTAAGCAAGAATATCGTATTTTTAAAAAAATCTAATGATAGGATTTTTCAGAAAATTGAAAAAACCGTAAAATGTCAAGAGTAAAGTGCCATTATTTTAAACAATGTATCGTTCTAAATGCTTAATCCCTATGTAAAAAAGTTATTTAAGCAAGAATATGTTATTGAAAAAAATTAGAAAAATTTATTTTAGCCGTAAATCGAAAATAATGGGGACACCGGAGCTGTTCGAAGCGCCGAGACGCGCCGCGTACGGCCGAATATTTTCTAAGTCCCAACGTACCGATCAAGAGTAAAGTACCATTTTCCTACATTAGATTTCGTTCTAAATGCTTAATCCCTATGTAGAAACGTTAGTTAAGCAAGAATATCGTATTTTTAAAAAAATCTAATGGTAGGATTTTTCAGAAAATTGAAAAAACCGTAAAATGTCAAGAGTAAAGTGCCATTATTTTAAACAATGTATCGTTCTAAATGCTTAATCCCTATGTAAAAAAGTTATCTAAGCAAGAATATGTTATTGAATAAAATGAGAAAAATTTATTTTAGCCGTAAATCGAAAAAAAGACTGTTCGTTTCTCTGTCTCTCTCGCGCGATCGAAGTATTGATGTTTCCCGGCAAAGTAATGGGATATTAATTAAACTTTATACACGAAATTACTCGTTTTGATCCCCGCTACACAGCCGTATACTTTTTATAATTTTGTGGAATCGGGAACCTTGAAATATTTAACATAACGCGGATCGACTGTCTCTGTCTCTTTCTAGATCGGAATAATCGATGTTTCCCGGAAAACTATTCGGAGATTAATTAAACTTTATACACGAAATTACTCGTTTTGATCCCCGCTACACAGCCGTATACTTTTTATAATTTTGTGGAATCGGTAACCTTGAGATATTTAACATAACGCGGATCGACTGTCTCTGTCTCTTTCTAGATCGGAATTATCGATGTTTCCCGGCAAACTATTGGGAGATTATTTAAACTTTATACACGAAATTACTCGTTTTGATCCCCGCTACACAGCCGTATACTTTTTATAATTTTGTGGAATCGGTAACCTGGAGATATTTAACATAACGCGGATCGACTGT
>NW_027476160.1:585000-587500 GCF_051020955.1 Megalopta genalis
CAGAGATTTTGCCTCCAAATACTGGAGGCAATTTCGTCCTTACCCATCCGACGCGGGACGTCGTAAACTAAAACCTCGGGGTCCCGCTTGGTAGGTAAGGAGACGGACAGACCCGCGCTCCGGAGCTTCTTATTGCCAACGAAGGCTTGCAGGTCCTCCTTTCGGTCGGTCTCGACGACGATGCCACCGGAGTGGATGCGTCGGACCGACTTAATTCGGATCGCCTCCTTCGCTGGTTTAACGAGCGACAGAACAGTAACCTTCGTAACTTCGCTGCTCTGTCCTTTTTCCTTCGGCGGGAAGATTTTTACCACATGCTGCGATTGTGGCCGTCTCCCCGCTTCCGGAGAAGCTCCTTTGCAGTCGACTTTGTTCACATGGGCGTAAGTCGACTGCGCGGCGTTGCAGGCCGTCTTCGGGAGAGTTCCCTTGGACGGCCCAGGTCGCATCGCACTCATTACGGCAGGACGCGCTTTTAGGTCCGCCCTGACCGCGGCGAGCTGCCCTTCGACGAAGCTATTCCGTTGAATAAGCTCCTGGACCAGCTCGTTGAGTGCCTCAACCTCGGCGAGTATCTTTGACCCGGACTCCTTATTGACTTTCGACTCAGGTCGAAAGCAAAAGGTCCGTATTTCGGACACTCGCCTAAAGGCTTCGTCTCTTACGAGATCGAGAGGCCGTACCTTCTGCCCGGAGAACGTCCCCTTCGGTCTCCTGGCCCGGTTTACTGCGGCCTTGCCGGTGGGTGCGCCCGGCTTGGCTCGCTTCGTCTTTTTGGTGACGGTTTGCCAACCGTCACCAGTAGGGTCCTCGACACGCTCGGGTGCCGACTGCACCTTCACGAGTGACGTGTCTCCGACTCGTTCGATTACTTCCACGTTACCGGTGTCCGGCGTACCTTCTACCGTGGGCTCGGTTTTCACCGAGACCGCTCGCGTGGGAGTCACACATCTTTGCAAGATCACACGAGGATTGGCGATATTAATCACCTTCCCGGATCTTGTCTTTCTCACAGACGCGGGGGGACTGACAGCTGCATTTGCAGTTCCCGCGTCTGCGGCGACGGCTTCACTCCGAGTAGGAGCTGGACCCGTCGTCTTTGGACGCTTAGTTTTTTGTTCATTAATTTTGTTCAGACCCATAATGTGTCTTGGTCTTTCATCCAGTGCGCTCCCCGGCCACCACCGACCCGCACAATTTGGAACCCGCCAAAGGCTGAGTTAGGGCTACGCACCGAATATAGTCTGCTGGCTGGGTCGGTTTCCTTACCCAGCCCGCGTCCTCGCCCAGCAGAACCCACTTGCCCGAAGCGTGTGGTCGTTCCAAGCCGATTGACTGGACCAGGGCTGCTTTTCTCGTCCAGCCGCCCATCTAGCCGAAGCAGAGGCCAAAGGTACGTGTTGGGGACGTCTCACCCGCAGGAGAGGGCCCCCTCAGATCCCAGGATCCTCTTTTCCGACGACAAGGGTCGCCACGCACGGCAAACACGTGGGAGACAGCAGTCGGAGAGGCTGCCTCTTCCTCTCCACCACACTTCGTTCAGTTCGCTGCGTATTTAAGAACACGAGCTATCCAGCGGTACCTTTTTCGTGGAGGCTCAAGTGTGGCTAGGGCACGTTTGCCCCTTGCGGCCTGGGTTGCCCAGGGGATTGATTGCATCCCATGTATTCCTGAGCCCAGCGGAGTGTTGTCTAGTGGCGTGTTCCGCCCACGAAAAACGGTCTGAAAAACCGTTTAACGTAAACTGGGGAACTGATGCCACGAGTGACAACAGTTCCCCAGTCGGAAGTCATACAGCACATACAGTGCTGTACAAAGAACACGCCACAGCCCTTATGCTAAATCAGGGCCTCGCCATTATGCGAAGTACTACATGTACGACGCACTGACGGTCTCTAATGCCTTCATCGCCGATACACCCATCGACTCGGCCGATCAACCCTCCTACGCGAGGGCTAGTTCGGGGGTTATCTCCCGCCCTGGGTGGCCACAGACCGCCACCGCCAGTAGATAGGGACAGATGGGAATCTCGTTAATCCATTCATGCGCGTCACTAATTAGATGACGAGGCATTTGGCTACCTTAAGAGAGTCATAGTTACTCCCGCCGTTTACCCGCGCTTTTTTGAATTTCTTCACGTTGACATTCAGAGCACTGGGCAGAAATCACATTGCGTCAACACCCGTGGGGGCCATCGCAATGCTTTGTTTTAATTAGACAGTCGGATTCCCCTAGTCCGTGCCAGTTCTGAGCTGAGCGTTGAATGGCGGCCGAAGAGGACGACCGCACCGATGGGAAACGCCACGGAAGCCTCGCAGCAAGGAAGATCCGCGGGAGGCCAAGGCACGGGACCGAGCTCGGATCCCAGCCACGAGAGCCGTTCACCTCGCCCAGGCCCGGCACGTCAGCCAGACCCGCTTCCCGACCAAGCCCGACACGCCCCGCTCCTCAGAGCCAATCCTTATCCCGAAGTTACGGATCCAATTTGCCGACTTCCCTT
>NW_027476160.1:590000-592500 GCF_051020955.1 Megalopta genalis
TTCCCCCCCCGAAAGCATTTTGCGAAACGTGTACAGAGCAACACAAAAAAAAAAAAAAATAAAAAAAACACAAAAAACCCTTAAAGCAAAAAAAAAACCGTTTATCGCGCCTCACCAATATATCTTTTATAAAATTCGATATCCTCTCCAAATATAGATCTTCGAAACACTCGCAAGACGATTACAATCGGTATAACTTTAACGTCCGTCCGAAAAGTACTTTCGGGGACTAGACGACCGATTGATCTCGTGCGGTTTCGCTATTCGATCATTTGAAGAGAACAAAAAGATATATGGGGCGACCGACAAACGGTTTTCCGTAGAACCAGACTCGCGATTGCGTTGACACACACACATCATAGCCACACCAATAGAAGAGTTTTAGGACGGTAACCCGGGTGGGGTGTTCTTTACTCAGAATATGTGCAACATCGGATCTATATAGCCATCGATACAATTCGTACACAAATGTGTCGTACGAAGAGAGAGACTTTTTTTCCTCTGGCAACATAACGGTAAGAGACATCCTTCCACACTCATAGGTTCCACTCCCTGGGGCTATGATATATATATACATATAAATTCAAATTCGAAGCAACGGTCACAATTCTACTCTATATTTTTGCGGGTTATGTGTTCTTTCGTTCAATTTCTTTCATGCGTTCGTTCGATCTCTGTACACAGTCTTCACATAGGACAGACTCGTGTAGTACGCTTTCGTGGGTTAAACCCATCTCGTTTCATTTCAGGCGACGTCGGGAGCGCGTTGAAAATGTACCAGTGAAATCTCGATAGTTCTACGAATACGAATCGTCCCGAAAAAGATTTTGTCACCGCTTCGAAGCGGTGTTTCAGACGGGCGGACGTATATAAAACATATACGACACACGACACCGCCTTCCACACTCACGCTAGTTCGAACACGATTTCCATCTCTCTCGAAGACTGTTAGACGTACGTAAAATTTCTCAATATTCATAGGACCGCGACAAACGCCGACGAAGCGCCCACCATTCGCTCGTACGTATATAGGCAACAAGTGCCATCAACGCAAGCAGTTTATAAGTACGTAAACGACCCTCAGCCAGGCGTGGTCCAGGAATTGTATCCGTGGACCGCAATGTGCGTTCGAAATGTCGATGTTCATGTGTCCTGCAGTTCACACGTTGACGCGCAATTAGCTGCGTTCTTCATCGACCCACGAGCCAAGTGATCCACCGTTCAGGGTAATTTTTCCCTTTTATTCTCTCATATATATATAATGTGTATTTGCTATCCACCACATTTTTGTGTTATATTTCGGAACAAGCCGATACCCGAAGAGCTCCAACCAGCGCGCGAAGGAGATTCGGGAGTCGTCGTACAACGACATAATTGTCCCTTAAAGAACGAGATATTTCCGTCGAAACCATATATATATGTACGAGCAAATCCAAAACCACTGTTTTCTTGCAAGTTCGACGGTCGGAGCGAATAGAACATTGAAAAGCCTTCTATCGAAGAAACACAGAGAGTATATCACCTCCAAAAACGACGGGGATATGGATATTCAAACTGGACAATTATCAACCCGATACTGGATTCGAAAAGTTTCTCTCTCCTTTCGTCGTTATTTACACCGGACGGACTCACGGCCGGCTCTAGCTGGGTGTCATATATATATACGTCCCACGCTCATGCTGCCACTAGCGCGCAACAGAGTAGGGTGTCAATGACAACGACACAGCATTGAAACGAGCTACACAAGCCGGTCTCTCTTGATACCAATGTAAACGAGCATTAAGTTATCTTCAGACTGCCCGATATTTTCGTCCTTTGGACTTTCCCAACGATTCCTTTTTTTCTTTTTTTTTTTTACACCACAGCGAAGACTTGAGGAAGCGTGATTAGCACGCTCGCATCCCTCCCTGTCCTACTACAACTGTGTGTGTGTGTGTGTAAAGAAAGAAAAAAGAATACATTGGCTTTCTCTCTATCGAGAAGATGGCCTACGCAACGCAGATCAAAGGCCTAATACGTGTAATATAATACGCGTCTGGCCGTGTATAAATCACGCACGAATGATCTGGTCGGGCCCAACTCTTCTCGTACGCTTATTTTTCCGTGTTGAGGCACTATCATAAAATCACACAAACCCCAACACGTGTGTGTCTTGGAAGGAAGATGGCCTACGCAACGCAGATCAAAGGCCTAATACGTGTAGTACACACGTCTGCCGTGTAAATCACGCACGAATGATCTGGTCGGGCCCAACTCTTCTCCACCACACCACATCCCAACTTTGTACATTTTTATATATTTTTGTGCGTTGGGGCACCTTCATAATCACAAACCCCAACAACACATATATCTCTCTCTCTTTGAAAGATTTGTTGTGGCCTACGCAACGCAGATCAAAGGCCTAATACGTGTAGTACACACGTCTGGCCGTGTAAATCACGCACGAATGATCTGGCGGGCTCAACAATATCTTTTTTTTTTATATGAATTCTTATCCACA